>NC_057887.1:19851983-20097399 GCF_019740435.1 Gambusia affinis
CCTGCCAAGTGGTGACTACACCCATAAACTTTAGAAAAGTATGTGTTGTAAAATAGTTTACTAGAAGATAAACATCTTTTTCTACAATAACATATCATCTCTCTCTTTGATATGTTATTGTAGAGCCATACCTAGTAAATATCTAAAAACTAGATATTTGCACGTAGTGAATATTGAGATATTTATACTTTTTAGGATCACCTACATGCTTTTTGTTCTAGTTCTTAAAAATGAATAGAACTTCCATGAAAGGTCATATCCGATATGTAACATTCATTTTCCATTCTTAGTTTGACTGCTTATCTGTACATTCTGGCATAAAACCACATTATGGTTGAGGTGTGCATTTGGCCTCCAGATTTCCAGGAAGCGGCCATCTATTGTCCATCTATTGAATGTGCTGAATAAACAAGATCCATGGAAAACCTCACAATTTACAGAATAACAAATGTTTTTAGTAGGAAAAAATATGCTGTGCCTCACTGATGTATGTGGATCTTTAGTTTCTAGTTTTCTGTGCATATTTACATGTAAATTGTCTCAATGCCACTTGCATGACAGTTCCCATTGACAATTCAATCTAACGGATCAATAGCATCAAATTGACAGATATATGGATTTTTGTCCTGGTGGTGAAATTAACATTATTCTAAGTTTTCTAATTCTCCAACAAACCAATGGAATTGAGATCAAGAGGAGAGTTGAAAAAGCATTTTGCAGAAAAGAGTGGAAAATACAGATAGATTAAGAAAGATTGATTTTATGAGGTGGGGAGGATGGATGGAGGGGATATAGATGGTTTGGAGGGAGAAAAGAGTGAAAAAGATGGTCGAGCATAAAGACGTAGCTGACGAATAAAAACAAATTGTTGTTTTTGTGGTTTTCAGGATCAGTGAACTGAAACGTGCAATGGCTATTTTCAATTTATTGCATCAATTTGTTGATCCATAATCCGTCCACACATTCATTCATTTGTCCATCGCTTCTTTTCTTTGCATTACATTTTACATATTTCTCATATTTCTGTAATGAATTTAAATGCCCAGTGTCTACTGTGTGTCTATGCTGGTCTGTGTCTTGCATCAAACAAGGAGTCTTCAGAGCTTTCTGACATATGTGGAATTAAAAAAAAATGGTTTTGCATGCAAGAAGTTTGATAAAACGTTGTATTCTTAAATTAGCAGAAATTCTTAGCAAATCAGTGTTTCATATTAATAACACTCTTCAGCTTAGTGAGAGAATTCCAGCTAGAGCCAAATATTTGAGCTGTTTTATTTTTCATCATGAGAGGGAATAAAACATCACTGACTATTAAGGAGCTTGTTTATTTATAATGGCAAATTCTGGCTCATGTCTTTTTAAGTGGATTCTTGTTTAGTATAGAGTCAGTGACAGGCAAAGAATGGCAGATGATTATCAAATATGGATAACAGATTAATTAAATAAAATGGAAAAGTATGTCTGTTTTTTATTTTTGGGGGGTGGGGGTTCCATGTGCTTAACCTTGATTTGGAAAGACGATAATGAGATACAGAAGTATTGTGATAGTAAAATGCAAAAATTTCAAGCAGAACAGCAATGGTAGCTTTTTTTCTTCCACAAACTCCTTTGGTTTAAATTCCTGGTCATCTTGTAAATTTTTTGGGCTGTAGCTGAATTATGTTCAGAAAGGAAAAGTGAGGACTTACAAATAATGCACAGAAAAGCCTCAACCAAGGGCAGAAAATTCTTTTAAATGGATTTGTTGATCAGATTTCTCATTTGCACAAATGAAACCGTTTGAATTATGCTTTCTACCTTTGCAGCATTCCTTTCTCTGATTATCTTTCCTGCATGATCATGTTTGTATTCCTTCTGTCAAATGTCAGATATGAGAATGTGACTTCACATATAATCACTGACAGGCAGGCAGATCAACAGCAACCTTATATGAACACTTGAAGAAACCCAAACAGCTGAATAAATATGGGAAATCAGACAGGCACCCAAGAAAGCTGAGAAAATGATTTGATTTCAGGCTGTTCTTCTTAAGCGGTGTTTGCTCAGTTTCTTTAGATTAAGATTTAGCACTATTAAAATGCACTAGATAAAATCAAATTAATTTAAAAACAAATATTCCGAGAGAATTCTGCATGTAAGAATTCTCTCAGGATATTTGTTGGGAATATGCTGGGTTTCCCTAGGAACACTTCCAGAAGGTAGTTTTTGTTTACGGAAGGCCATAATGGCAGACAGTGCTCTACTAAGCGATAAAGATGCTTGTCTTGTAGAAGTAGAATAATTAAATGCTACAGTAGACATTAAAAGTGGAGGGTTACGTGGATTTAAATCACTTCTTGTAGAAGTTCAGTATTTAAGAATAATCTGACATCTTGTTTTTTTGTTTTTTTTGTTCCACATACAGTACAGACCAAAAGTTTTGACAAACCTTCTAATTGAACTCAATTAGAAGGTGTGACCATACTTTTGGTCTGTACTGTATATAAAATATAAAACAAAATGCGGCTTGGGAAGTACCTAGACACAATATTACTTGACATGCTTTCGCCTGATGTTTTGTTAATTTAGCCAATCCAAGAACACATTCATTTTCTTTTCCACCGATTGATTGTACATCCAGAGATAAGGAAGACTATGGATGTTACCTTCTGTGGCAGTGCTAAGACAGATGTGTACATATGAAGGCATATTTTGTGTCTGAGCTGTTAAAATTGCTAATTAGAAGCATTTTGGTGGTTTCAAGAATTTAGCTACTTGCAGATGGCAGCTGATTCAAAATCCTGCAACAAGGGGTCGACTTTTTGTTTTGTAGTGGTTAGTTCCCCTTGTTGGAGGTGGACAATCCTGTGTGCAACTATATATTCTTTGAACATATTGTGAGCTAGTCAAAATGTGATGCATAACATATGAAAGGATTTATGTTATGCAGTAAGGACAAACTTGCCAGAAGTTACAGAATGTTTCTGGCAATTAACTTATCCTGTGTTTTCAAATGCGTTTTCTGTAAATATGGGCTGATTGTGAAAAGCATATAGTTGCATAACGTTCACTGAAGAAAAATTTATATTTCCTTTGCTGAAATGCATTAGCAGTTACACTGTAATGATACGTGGCAAGATGTGAAAGAAATCGCTAATAATTAATGCTTTCCAGTTTATGCTCCTGGTATCTTGTGGTGTGTTTCAAAGCTTTATAACTATTTTTTCCCACAGAGAAAACAAAATTAAAACATTGATGTTATTGCACTTTCATTGCTAAACAGCTGCTAGATTGATGCGATGACGCATCACTTTTAAAGCTTCTCATTGATCTTCAATCAAGTCATCGGCTGATGCATTAATGCGTCTCCTCTCTCTTTTCTTTTCACCTCATTATCAGTTGTATCACCAATGATAAATATGTGCACCCACGTGTGCATCCCCACATCCATGTCTTCCTCCGTGTTTCTGTGTCTGTAATTATCAGTGTGATAATCAGGGCTGCATTTAAATGAGAATTAAAAAGATTGGTGCCAGAGAGGATCTGACCTCTCAATGAACTTCTATACACACACAAATAGAAATGGCTACAAAAAGTCACACATTCATACATACATTTACTTTGATTAATAGATATATTTCTAGCTTTCTTTTGACACAGCTTTGCATAATAAGGCATCACACGCTTGTTCATGGTTGTTTCTTTTCCTTTTGTTTTGACCGTGGTTTACAGTTACAACACAGTAAAGCATTTGCATCAACAGATAAAGATGAAAAGTAATGCAAACTTAGAAGTAATTACTGATTTGAACTTTACGAGTTCAACATCCTAATGAACACTGTTAAAGTTTAATAACAACCGCTGTGAGGAGCTTAATGATAAAATCAAAAGCTTTGTCAACTTTCATTATCAGACATTTGCCACATTCAGGATGAAAAATCTAGACCTATTACTGTAACTGTAAATGCAGTTTATGGGGACTTGACATGTGACTTCATCCATTGAGCCTTAAACGAGATGAGGCACAGTCCATAGAGAATGTAGTTCAGTAGATCTACATTAGCCTCAGCAACAGTTTGTTGTTCATTACTTCTGGGGGAAAATCTTGTGCCTTGGGGATGAGTTGTACTCTCACACATTGCAGATGAATGCTTGTGCATCCATCCGTCCATTTTCTGAACACCCTTCGTCCCTAATGGGGTCGGGAGGGTTGCTGGTGCCCATCTCCAGCTGCGTCCCGGGCGAGAGGCGGGGTCACCCTGGACAGGTCGCCAGCCTGTCGCAGGAATGCTTGTGCAGGTGTAGTGAAATTTATAAGGGACTTACCAGATAGTATTGAAAAAAGAGCAAAGTATAAAGGCAAACAGAATAATCCTGATGTCCAAGCAAAGATCTTCATACATTTTTTAATGTGGCCTGTGTCCTTGCATGAATATTACTCAGCAAATATGCCAAAGAAAAGGAAAAACACCAGCACAGATTATAAAATGGTAAATCAGTTTCCCTACCCAAAACATACCATAGCTTGTGACTTTGCTAGAGTTGGTAGCATTAAGACCCAGTGGGAGACATTGATTGAATGGAGGTCAGGGCAACCCCTTCAGTACACCAACATGACCAACATGCAACAACAAAGAAAAACTCCACTTAGAAAAATGTCATTCTACACAAAAAGAAACTTTGTATTCTGTATCAGAACAGAATACATATTGATCTTGTGTTTTCTAAAATTTATTTCAGCCTTAGTCTTTCACAATATCTGAAAGAAAAGTATAAATGCAGGTAAAATTTATATAAATGCAGAAAACCTCTCTCTTTCAGCATCCGATTTGGAATACAAATCGGGTGCAGATGCCAGATTTTACCCATATTACTCAGCCATGGCCTGGGGTCATATTTGCTTCACATTGCACACATTATGTAAAACATGATTTTAGTGAATTATCATCTGCTCCCTGTAACATTGCTGCATATTGCTCAGTAAGGAAAGCAGGTATTGACGTAAAACTTACATCATCAACTTTTTTGCATTATTGGTCATCTGTATATAATTTTATTATCGGCTTTAAAAGAAAGGAGTAACGATGATGGAGTGGAAAAATAACTTAGATTAACGGAGTAACTTTTTAAAAATTTCTTTAAATATTTATTCATCTTTGGTTTTATTTAATTTTTTTCAGTCGGTTTTTGTCTTTGAACTCTATGTCTTGCTCAGAAAACAGAACATATTATTTATATGATTTTTAATTGTTTTACAAATTTACATTGCTAATCTTAATGAACATTTTCTTCATTTTGGCTTAGTTTTTGTTGCATAAATAATTGCATGGTTGAACATTTAATGTGGTGTTGATCATCTGAGGCTTTGTTTACAGCGTTTTCATGCACTATTGATCAGAGATAGATTCAGAAAACTAAAGAGCACCACTGGAGAAGGAAAGTAACAGATTTTAGAAACCATTTTGTATTTCTTCTCCAAGGTGATAATGTCAACACATGAAAAAATTCTACAAACTTAATGGCTTGATGTCCATTCATCACCATGGGTGAAATGTCCATACTATATTGATTTTTCAAACATTTTGTGAGCATGATGGCACTGAAAGATGGTTTTGAAAACATAAAATTGAGTTGAGGATTCAATAGTTCCTCATAATTACAAAACCGATTGTAGAAAGATAGTATATGTATTTTCCAGACGGTGTCATTCTATAACACTGTCAAGTAACTACATTACCTTCAGTTGTTATGAAAATGTTGTATATATCAAAAGCAACTCAAAAGAAATTTGATGTTACCTCATAGCCCTACCTGGCGCTTTGATATTGACCTCTGTCTCTTTAATAACCTCCTGCCCTTTTCCGACTCCCCCCCTTTAGCACATCATCACAACTATCCTCCATGCTTAGCAGTTCCACCAGGTGTTTGCTAACTGCTGCTGCCACTAGTCTAGAGAAGTGTCACCTGTCCACCTCTCCTTCCGTGGAGAGGTTGAGCTGTGGGTAAATGGGTGAAGCATTGGAAGAAGAGGCGTTTGGCACTCCCAAATGGTTTCCATGGGAATGAATGAGTCAAAGCAGCACTGGGTGGGGTTTTGAAGAGGGAATAATGTTATAATGAAAATGTCAATTTTTCATAACAAACAACAATATATTATTTATTTATAATATTTTGTAAACTTTCTTTTAATAAGATGTAATTTATTTTTCATGGCAAGTCCTTAAATTGGTACACAAACAGTTTTTTATTTTTTTTTTTTTTGCTTAGCACACATTGCTGTGTTTTGTTATTTACCTACACAACCTTGATCTAAGTTTTTTTATTTATTTTTTTATTTCTAAAATAAATATTCTTGCACTAGAAGTTTGGTTGTAAAACTGTCTTTTCTTTTCCAGCCATTTCAGTGAGATAAGAACACACTGCTGACTCAAACTGTGATTTTAACACCAGTGTCAGTGACTGCTTTTTAATAATGTAATTAAGCTTTCATTTTCAGAGTGTGGTAAGTAAACACTCACAGAGACAGTCACATTTTAGTGTCTATTTTTACTGGTAAAGCACCATCTGTGTATCTAACTGCTCATTTTTGTATCAACACCATTAGTTGAAAAATAAAGCAATATATAGTTATAAATATAATCCATTTATCTGTTTCAGGTATATCCGTAATGGGGTCCTCCAAAAGGACATTCCTATGACGGTGCAACAGAAATGATGGGCAAGCAATGCATTCAAGTAGAGCCTGTTAGTATAAATATAGCCAAGAGAAAATCGAGATCAGAGAGTTCATTCATTTGCATCAATATTATACTGTTGGTCTTTTTAGTCTAAACCATGTGCCTATAGAATGGATTGTTGCATGCAGGTGCATATTTTTGAAATCATGGTTTTCACTAAAACAGTGTCACTCACCAGGAACAAATTATATAATACTTAAATGTTTTAATAAACAGCAAAAGCAAGACAACAGTGTGTTAATTATAAGCTGCTAATTAATGTTTATTTATAAAAATTCTGACATTGGTTAATTACAACCTCACAGAACACATGCATTATTGGATTACATGGATTTAAATGTTTTCTATTGTGAGACTCTAATAATAATGTAAACAAAACAAAAAACCATCTGTTAATGTATAAGTCATTGAACTCTCACTTAGAACGAAAATAACTCTCAGACGGCACAGGAGGTACAGGTCGAGTCCTGTACCTCCTGTGTATCAGGAGGTACAGGAAGATGAGACTTCAGATTTTTTGAAATGGGATTCTTGCTATCAACAGTCTGGTTCTCATCTGCACCAGACAATCATTGAATATCTCATTTTATAGAAAGGAAAATAAGTTCATAATTGAATGTCAACCTAGAAGCTAGTCAGTGTAGATAGTTTTAAAGCTACTTTGCCACAAAACAATGGGTTTTATTTGAACAGTTTACTAAAGATGTCTGCATTGTTACTGCTGTTCAAAACCCAGATTTATTAAACAAACTAAATTCTTGCTTAAGATGTGAAACGTTACTCATTATATTCATGTTTTGAAAATTAGGTCAGCAATAACCTGTAAGAGAATTTGTGAGTAAGTGTGCCCAAAATGTTCCAGTAGATTATAAAGCCCAATTCCTTCACAGATTCAAGGTTTCGTCTTGACAGCATTGCTACTTGGATCCCAGCTCCATTTTAATTCAACAAGTCAAAGATGATCCCTGAGCTAATATGGTTTAGGAAAACCAGCACTTGAGGGGATTAGGAAGACAGATGAGAAACGAAGTAACAAGACTAGAGTATAAGGAACAGGGAAAGAAGGACGAGTTGGGCGCAGGGTCACATGAAGAGTGAGGCAGAGGAGTGAAGGAGAAAGATGAAGAGAAACAAGCATAGGGACAAAGACAGAAGGATTATTATCAGCATTCTAATCTTGCCTTCCCAAAGGTATCTGACATTTACTGAATCGTAGGCCACTCCTAATGCACAACAGTGCTGAGTATAAGGGGACCCCATAGGATCTAATCAAATAGTAAACATGCTAGAAGGACAGTTGGTGAGAAAGACAGGAAAAAACTGAAAGAAAAAGCAGGCAACCTTAGATACAACTACAGTCATAAATTAGTGAAAGAGAGACAGGAACAGCAGGACAAAGAATATCTAAACCCCACATAGGACTGTGGTCACAAACAAAAAAACAGAACTTTTCCTCCTGTGCCATTTGAATATTTCCTGTCCTGCCGTTGTTCTGAAGAAAACCACCTTTTTGAATTATTTTTGGATAGAGTCAGAAGCTATAAAGCTGGTAATATATTCCCAAACTAGCAGACGGAGTTTCATGGAGTGAATAAGAACCTTCGCTGCTGGAGTTCAGCTTTCCACCTGTGTGTAATTTAGAACACAAACTGCTTGAAATTCAGCAACTAAATTGCCAAAAGTATTCACTTGTCAGACTTTCCACACCTATAAATTGGAGCAACCTTCCATTTCTAATCTATTTAGTAAATGGTATATTCTTAATCTATAGCATTTATTGAAATGTTGGTTCACCCCTTGCAGCTATAACACCTTCAACTCTTCTGGTAAATATCTCAAAGGTTTAAGATTGTTTAGGATTGTTTTGGTTTTTGTCTGTTCTTCCAGATGTACATTCTTGAGAACGGAGACACTAATGTTGGACATAAAAGCATACATGACAGTCTCCATGCCTAAAGCATAAGAAAACCTTGTGCCTCAGGTTTTCTGTCAGGTTCTTCTGTACCAAACTTGTTCACCCAAACTTTGCTTGTACTCAAAGATAACCACAGCTTTGAGAAACTTTCTAGAGTTTGATCAATTATTCTCTAAGTGTGAAGTGCAGCTGGAAGAAGTGATTGAAGAGTCACCACACACTGACCAAATGCTTCTCTCCAGTGATGGAATCTGCATCTTCGTAAAGTTTAGGTTTAAACACGTATTTGGAGTGATTACCATGAAGGTGATATTCACCAAAACAACAATGCAGACATAGTGAAGGGCCGTATGAAGCAACGTGACCTTTCATTGCATCAAAGCCTTAGGCAAACATGGACCCACTTTCTAGAAGCCCAACATTTTGCATTTAAAATGCTTTTTTTATTATTATTCTGGTCTATTATAATTTTATTAACTGAATTTGTGGTTTTAATCTGCCACATGCCATGTTTATTAAACAGAAATAAATGTGTAAAACTTTGAGTACTGAATCCATATGCCACCTATTGAATTTGAATTACTGAAATAAATTTTTGTTTCAATGATATTCAAATTTATGGAGTTGCACCTGTATCTACTATCTGATGCTCAGGGCCAACTTAATAAAATTTATAAAAATTAATTCAGAGTATAACTGCCAAGCAGCAACAGAAGACAAAATTATGTTTATGGAGGCTTATTAATTTTAACAAGATGAATTGAGGCTTAATAGTAAGCATTGTAATAGCAGGGTCATTTAATAAAAAAGGAGCAGAGAGTTGCAATGAGCTTTCTAGTTCAATCTCATAATGTTAATGTTACTGTGTTTGTTGCTTCTTCCTAGGGGAGAAGTGACTCATAGAACTTGTCATTCCTGACTTTGCCCAGCATGGAGGATAAGATGGTGGTCAAAACAAAGGCTGTGATCCTCCAGGTGAGCATGAGCAGTTAAGCAGCACAGACAGGTTTCCACAGTTATTCCCAAGGTAAGGATTTGGATTAGCTGAGAGTAAGTTACTCAAACTTTTCAAAACAACAAGACCAACTCTTTGGTCTTCAGGGTACTGCTAGGATGAATAAAATAAAAGTAATGAACTGGCACTGAGGATAGAGGAACGTAGGGCACAAACACTGTGCACCTGTTAAAGTACATTCTTCAACATGCTAGAAATGGTAGGGGACCACTGAGAACCTGAAAGTGTGCACCTTTTTCAAAAAAAATCTCAAAGGTTTAAAGGGGGATGTTATGTAAAATCAACTTTTTTGAGTTTTATATAATGTCAATCCTTCTTCAAAAACATACCTAGAGTGTTGCTTTGATACTTTCATGCATATTTCAGAAACCGGAAATGCTTTCCACACAATTCATCACCCCACAAAGCGCTCCTTCCCCACACAGTTCCTCAAGACTAGTGGCAGCAGGAATTAGCAAACATCTGGTAGAACTGCACATGTGCTAATCATATGAACTACCTCTCAGTACAGTGCTCCTAAGAACAGTTGTAAACTACATTATGGAGAAATGTGATGACATACTGAAGGGAAGGACCTTCTTAAAGGGACAGAGGCCAATTTCAAGCCATCAAATGCAAAGTCAATTTTTTAAAAATTTTTGATAAATACAGCATTTTCATAACTCCATGTAAGACAGTTTCTTGACTGTGCTATAAAATGGCACTATGTGCTAAGAAAATATTAACATTTTGATGTTAAAATTTGCAAATTTTCTTACTGTCAACCTGCCAGGGAAAACATACATCCTTCCATTGTCTATGCCCACTTATCCTTGCAGGGATGAGGTGGGCTGTAGTGGATGCTGATTTTAACTGTCGATGCATTTGATTAAACAAAATAACTGACTTATTTTGCAAATGACTGGGTCGGCTTGATTTCTGTTGCAGGAAGAAATTGCATTAGTTTCTCCGGGCTGTGATGAGGTTTCCAGGTTTTTGTTTGATCAAAAAACACACACAATAAAATTGAGTTTAAGAAAAGGGTAATGATTTTTTGTGATCGAGTGACTGAAGTTTGTCATTCCATAAGAATTTTTCATCTCAGAACATTACACTAAGATTGCATCATTGCCTGCATTTCCTGTTTAAGAGAGTCTCTTGTGTGTCTTTGCATGTGTGTGTGTAAGAAAAAAAGAATAGGAGAAAGATTTCACTGGTCTGCACACGTGTTCATGCAGAATGGCAATGAAAGTTTTGAGCTTTTGTCCTCAACTCAATGATGCCTGGAAGATGTCAAAAGCCATGATGTTATGATGATGACATACTGTTTTCAGAAAATAAAATAAAACTGAAAAATTTAATCTCTTTGAAGCCAGACATGACCATATTCTCTTGATCCAGGGTGCATCCACAGGGACTATGGTTGACATCTCATAACTTATAAACAAGACCTCTGAAAAGTTATCTTTTGCATTCAGCTGGCCTCTGCTGTAGGAAACATCGGAATCTTTTACTAAAGAAAAAATAATTCAAGTATCAGAATGAAACCTTTTCAATCAGCAGGATAAACAAAAAGCTTTGAAATTATGACTTGGCTCCTGGTATGACCAGACATGCTGAGCTGCTGTTTAATTTTGCAATGACTGATGAGAACAAAAGTCAAAACACACCAAAGGTTCAAAGAAAAACTCAAAAGCTACTGATTAAAATCACTTAACAAAGAGATTACAATAAAGTACACAAATGTCTTCCTCCCCTTTCACATTTCCTGTCTGATTGGGCCAAATAAAGGCAACTAATCCCACAAAATCTGACATTTGGTTCCCGAAATCAAACTTTTTAAAAACCTGGCTCTCCATGTATCATTTTCACATTAACTTTGTTTCATTTTGAGTTACTGCTCCATGTAGTAGTTTCACAACAAGCTACATGCCTTACTTCATACATTAGCTGTTTGCAGCTCTTTAATGTGTCGCAATGAAATTAATTCCAACAACCCAACAGTTGTTGGAAGGTGTTTACTCAGCATCCATTGCAGCGACCAGCTGGGTGACATTATTTTCCATCTACCCACATTGTATATGACACACATATACTAAAAGGGAGAAAAAGAGAACCTTTTTAACGTTAAACTGAATCCAGCATCCTCATTCACTTTTTTGGCTTGCACGTTCTGTTAATACCTTGGTCAGCAACTCAAGTTCTACTTATGCATCCTGGTACATGCAGATTGTATTTCTTTACTGCCTCCTGGGTGAATGTTTTTAGCACTCTCAACGGGTCGAACAGAGGAAATTCAGGGTTATTGAGGCAGAACCTCATTTCCCTCTATCCAGCCACATGACGGAACAGATGTAGTTGAGAGATTTATGGTGTTGAGCCCACGCTGCTTCATTAGGAAGAGCTGAATATCTGATGATGGACTGGCCTCTGTAGTATCTTTTACTGTCCGTACAGCTGTTTGGTGCTCTGGTCGGGTCGGGTAAAATCTGGACGGCTGCCATCTGACTTCTCAGGGTGGGTTACAGGCAAAGAGGACCAGACCAGAAAGGTCCAACCAGCGTCTTCTGTATCTCTGCCAGGAAGCTGCAAGGGCCATTAAGCATGATATCACAGCCAGCACAGCTTCCAAGTTGTTTATTATCAGCACCCCAGCTCTGCATGACAGATGCAATAGTGAGGACTTGCACTATAGTGGGATCGCTCCAGCACTGCATGTTGCATGAAAGCTATAATACTGTATCCATTCCTTGTCAATCTCTTGAAACCTGCTGGGAGCCCTGGGCAAGAATCCCCCCTTTGTAACACACTGGAGCTCCTTAATCTCATTGCACTGTCTACAAGACTTCCTCTTAACGTGTGTCCAAACGCTCCTTGCTGCTGGAACAGTTGCTCCCTAAACCAAAACATTCAGAATCACTGCATGGTGAGCGGAACAATACTTTCTTACAGAAATGTGATTGAATCAACCATGTCTTCCTTTTTTTATTTAAATTTTTTTTAAGATAAACAGTTTATCTAAAACTTAAGTTTGGCCTCTGTAAGTTTTATTTACTTAATTGTGCATAATTTTTCAAATCTACTCTTTTATGTTAACTAGTGTGCTCTGACTGTGACAGACTGGCGACCTGTCCAGGGTGAACCTTGCCTCTCGCCCGGGATGCAGCTGGAGATGGGCACCAGCAACCCTCCTGACCCCATTAGGGAAGAAGGGTGTACAGAAAATGGATGGATGGATGGATAGTGTGCTCTGAAAAAATATGTTTGCACCCTTATAAATTACGTCTGTTTTTTTAAATAGTTAAAGGTTTCAAATATCAGATGATCACTAAGTGATTTCATTAAGAGGGGAAAAAAGTATCTAATCTAATTTGGCACCTTGTGAAAAAGTTACTACACTTTTGAAATACCAACTGGTTGTGCAACCCTTGGTAATGGCCTCTATAAAGCATTTAAAATAACTGATGATGTGTCTTTTAAGTCCTTTTTATCTTTTACATTTTCTACATCATGGAGGAATTTTTATCTGGTCTTTGCAGATTTTTTTTGTTCAGACACTGGAGATTTTTATTTACTCTTAAATCTACAATTTAGGCACATCAGTGCTGTGATTTTTGACTCCTGAGATCTTATGAATCCTTTTGGCCATTTCTTGATTCTGCAGGTCTAGTAACAGTCAGGATTTTATTCAGTCTGTCAAATTGAACCAAAAATTGTAAATCACCCTTAAGTCATAACTTAACAAAGAAGGTGTTATTTTTTCCATGAAGGGCCAAGTTGATTTTGAAAGATTCTTAACCATGATTTAAAAAAAAAACCAAAATAAAAAACAACCTAATTTAAAATTGATTGTCTTTGTTTCTTGCTAGACCAAAGTGTGACAAAAAATATATGTATTAAAGGTGAACGCACCGTTAATTTATTTTTAATAAAAATTTTGGTTTACTTAAACCACACTGAAAAACTTTACTCGGATCTGTATTATTATTCTTTTAAAATATTGTTCTGCATTGGCCACCAACAAAGCCCACATCAGAGAAACACAACATCCCTAATTCACACGCAGCTTGTGTTGCTTTTGTTCAGACTATTTGACTTTTCTCAGAGTTTGACAACAGAAAACCGTCTACTGAATCTCTGTAAAAGAGGCAAAACATTTGCTTGAGACAAACAGTTTTTCCCTCTATGCAGTTGTAAGAACTTGTTTCAGGCTTATTCAGTAATGGCTGAGCAAAGTAATTCAGGCCAGTGTGTGTTTGACATTGCTTTTTACCTGCTTTGTTCCTTTTCAAGGTTGTGAGGACTGGAGCCTATCCCAGCTGTCACTGTAATTATTTTCTCACAAAGATTCACATCCCTCTCAGCTGTCAGGCTGCCGCATTCACCGACGACTCAGTAGTGAAATCAGTTGCAATGTCTACATAGTAAAATCGGCACATGTAATTGGAGTGCTCTCATACATTAATCATTTTGTAATAGCCAAAGCTCGTCCTTCTGTCGGATTGCTGTGGTGCACAGAGTTTACTGGAAAACTGCATGTGATTTCTTGATGGGAAAGAAATTGTTTTAGGAATCATGTAAGACATGGAAAACCTTTAAAACAGTGGCACACCCAGCAAGATCCCTTACATTAATTGTTAATGAAACTTGTACATTATGACTGTCATTTATATACACTGACTTTATAAAAATGCATAAAACATTTTCTTCCTTACAGCTTGACATCAATGAGAACCAGCCATAAATGAAATCCTTACAAGGTAAAAACAGAAACAGTGAAGCCAATCTGACAACTGAAAGTTGTAAAAATGAAAGTATCTTAGGTCTCTGACAGACACAAACAACTAATGGAAATTAAATTAAGTGAAATTGTGATAAATTACACACAGACAAGAAACAAAATACAAAAATTCCGTGTGAAACGTGAATCCTATCCTAAATTTTACTGTCAAAGCTTAAAAACAAATTGCAATTTACCAAAATACATTAGAGGTTCTGGACTAGGTCTGTATTTTATTTTTTAAGATGATGCTTTACTCATGGACAGCATCTCAGTAGCACTAGTCACAGCTGATGCAAGCTACAGCTGCATCAATCATTCAGTATACATACTGTATTTGTGCACCAGGTTATTTATCTCCTCTCTCTGCTCGCCTCACATCGCTGTTGATTAATTTTGATGTAATTTCTTGCTCCAGATGGATCATCAAAAAGTGCTTTTTCACTGGAAGGAGCTGTAATCTTCAGGATAGCTGGATTTAAACCCCTATATTTTACTCCAACAAAACTCTCCTCGAGGTTTTTATTAAAAGTCACTCCCTTTTTGCTGATGGAAGCAGAGTAATCCGTGCAGATATAAAAGCTCCTGCCATTGCATTACGCTCATCTGGCTTTACACAACCTATTCAATTGTAAACGTAATGCAACTTGACAATTATCTGCTTTGGGAGACTCGGCCGTAGAAACAGGTTTTGATCTGGCAGGTTTTAGTTCTGTGGTGACTAATGCCAATCTCAGGAGATGTTCAATAACAACTGTTACCTCTCCCTGGTAACCACAGACACCACCCTCTGGTTTTACATTTCTATATTATGGAAAAGTGCCATTTTTCACATGTAAAGAAAATAATTCTTTGTCTCTTGAGGCCATCTTTAAAATCCACTCACCTTTCACAGCCTGCAGTGACATCATTTGTCCTAGCCTTGATCTTTGGGGGACGTTTCACATGTGTCCCTGATCCAACGCTCCTTGTTCAAAAATAATAAATTTAACATTAAAAATGTATCCTTGGTTCTGCAGAAGACTTTTAATCCACTGTCAATCTGAACGAGTGATAAAAGCACAGACACCTTTGAAACACGCAGGGCAGTGGCTTTCAACTTTTAGCTTTAGCAACTCTGAGGTTAAACACCTGATTGGTTCTTTTTTTCCTCATGTCTTTCTTAACCAGCACAGTTTTCTGAAAACAGAATGATTTATGTGTGACATATAATTTTCAAAGCTTGACTTGTTTATTTCAAAGGTAAAGTTGGTCTTGTTGCTATGAAAATGTTTCATTACAAGGGATTGCTCTTACAGTGGTTAAGCATGCTTGTGCTAAGGTTAACTGATGTTGTTTTCAAACAGAATAACTATATTACTGAAATAGTTCCCAATTTCTGCTGCGTTCCAGACTTTAGGTATAAATTATGCAAGAAATAAGAACAATAGGTAGTGTAAAGTAGGTCTGTCACAACAAGCAATAAATCAATTAATCACATGATAAATTAAAGCAAGCTATTTCTATTTGTATGGTTATATGACTGTATGTCATATTTACATACATATGTAAATATGTATATAAATACATATTTACATACATTTAGTAGAAAAAAGTTTCTACCAAAACTTTTTTTTGGTAGAAAGTTTTCTCTTTCATCTTCACTCTGATACTTTGGTGTCCTTTAATTTGAAGGAGAGTATTGTTCACAGAGATTTTCTAATTCGTTTTATTTGTTGTATTATTTATTTTGAATATTTAAAATGTCTTCCAGTTCCAGCTTTCAAATATTCCCTAGAATTTAAAATTGATTGATCTTTGAGAACTTGTTCTTGTCTTTACCATTATTTTACTTGAAAATTATCTTAAAGCAACAATATTATTGTTTATCATGATATGGAGCAGAGGTTTGCTCATAATTCCAGTGATTTACTCTTACGAGAAAACACCAAAATAAGCACATAAGATGTGACGCAGAATCTCATCTTTTTTTTTGCTACTCTCTATTTGTTTCGAATCCTTTCTGTTCCAGAGGTTTGAATGGCAGCTCATATAATAGGAAAGAAAACCCTACGTCTCACTTTCCTCATGCAAGCCCTTCAACAGCTGAGAAATTGAACAACTGCTATTTCTGACAGGAACTCAATTAAATCCTGAGGCCACTATAAAGAAGAAGAATGGAGCTATGTGTTTGTGTGTATGTTTGTGATATAAAGAGCAGAGGGTCCTACTTCCTTGTCTCTTTCTATATGCAAAGTCGGAAGAATTTAAGGATTGAAAAGAAGCACAGACTATGTAAAACCCAACAAGAAGCCAGCACGAATAAGATGAGAGAAAGAAACAGTAAACTGGAGACAAGACGTGGAGAGAAGCTGCCCCTGTGGCATTGTGTGATAAAGACATTATGTAGATTGAAACGCTTCATGCAGGATGAAATCAGCATAAAATAGTCCAGCAATTTTCTTTTTAAACTCGTGTTGTATCTTGCCATGAAATTATATAGAGATTCCACATTTCGAGGTATCTGAATGACAACTTGTGTTGCGAAGTGAAGACACAAAGGAGCTGTTCACATTTGTCCACATCGTAAATTAAAACAAAGGTCAACAGCTGAAAGTGGAAATATATGATAGGTAGACGGATGATCAGGGTTGTTCTTGTATGGCCCTCTGTTCACTATCATTTTGAATATTTAACCAAAAGTAATAGATCTCCAGAGGCATATAAGGTATTTCCTCAACACTTTTAGCATGTATAAAAAGAAAACAAAAATCTTATAAAACAGATAGTGGTATTCTACAACAAAAGGCATTATCCAAAATACTTTAAACTCCACCCGTTTTTAGCAGAACAGTTTTGCACTGTAATGTATATTATTTATTTGTCCATAAATTATATTTATAGACATATTATTGCTGTCTATAAATACTGTCAAAAACTGTGAATAGGCCCTAAAATATCTGTGCATAACAACATGAGATGGATGATGTGCTGAAACACAATAACCCACCTGTTCAGAGTAGCTTTTGAATCCTAATAATGGAACATTGACCAACATATATGATGTGTATTGATGAGTTTGATGATGATGGCACTCAAATGCTATGTGTGTGATTGGTTTCTCAATTGGTGACTGTATGTTCTTCTTATGACCTTTTAGTTTTGTTTTTTATAATGTAAAGCCCTTTTGACTTGTTGCTGAAATGTGCTGTACAAGTAAACTTGATTGATTAATGTATTAGCAACTGTGCTACAATCAACATATTATGAATGAAAATTAACCTTTTTAATTCATTTATAGGAACTTGTGAGTAATGGGTGCATAACGCAGCCTTAAAAACTAAGATAAATAACCAGAAAACTTGAGAAAGAGGCACAAACCAGCTAAAATGTAGCTCAACTGTTTAACACCATTTTGTTAGATTTGACTTCACAAAGATGTGAAGACGTGAAGTCTTCACACCTGAAGACTTCACATCTTCAGGTGTTTCTCTTCCTGCACTGTTTGCTTCTGATCTCCTATGTTCCACTCTTCACAGTCTGAGAGATTGCCAATATGGACTAAATTTAAATATGTGTTCACCTCTAGAGAAACTGTTGATACTTTAAAACTAACATCCTTCTAAATTAAAGATTATGTCCGTCTTGTGATTTTTGCATCCTGGCAGCATCCAGGGACTCCCACTGAGCACAGCATAGGAAAACCAGTGAAGCTTTCCAGCTTGAGTCTGACTGAGAGAATGAGTCTGACATTAAATGATGTTTGTCCAAAAAATTGCCAGCTTTGTCCTTTGTTTGCTTTCGTAGACAAACTGTTGAGGATCTTATAAGAAGCCAATCCTGGCAAAAAAAAAAAAAAAAAATGCTGAATCCAGCATTTCAATACTTGTTTTTCTGTCTTGGTCCTAAAGTTTTGACAGACAATGCCAAATACAAATGTGACACAAAAGCCTTGTATATAAACATGCTTTTATATTCCCTATCTTGATGTATTTACAATCATATTTTGGCCAAAAAACATATTTTGGCAAAGGTTTCCACATAACAAAATGAAAACCTGTCACATCTATAAAGTGTTGAGTGTGATGCATTTCCATTTCATACAGTCCATATGGTTTGATATTAAGCTGGTTCAGGCATTTTATAGTTTTATAGTTCAAAGATGATGGATGGATGGATGGATGGATTGATGGATGGCTGGATGGATATTGGCATGAAAGGTGTCAAGAGTTCAAAATGTCACATGTGCCCTAAAGTAGTCAAATAATTTAACAATTGAATTGAACAGAAAACAGGTCAGACTGTCCTGCTTCATAAGCTGCCTGAAGCTTTTAGAATGCTGAGGTGAGTGACCCGTCATCATTGTAGAAAGAGCACCTGCATAGAGAAGCAAGAAAATAACTAACATTAAACCTAGGTAGTTGCTGCGACATTTGTGTAACATTTATGTAAATTTTGTTGTTGCGGAGCAGATGTGTGATATATACGGCATCCCATAAAGGAAGCCCATAGAGCATAGCATCATGGAAGCTACAGTGTTAGATAAGTAGGAAGGTGATGCTGACTTTCTTCTTAATGTGGCATATAGCATTGAAATACGAGGGAGACGAGCAAAAGTATGATGGTGTGTAAGCAGGCTGGTAAAATATAGGAGCAAGTTAAAACATTTGCACCATAAAGGGTGACATGACTCAAGTTTTTTCATATAATTAATTATAGTTTTTGAATTCCATACAGTTCAGACATTGTATGGAATTTCATACAAAAAGAAACATTAAGTGTAGAGATTTAAATCAAATACAACAATGGCAAAGTTTAAAAGTAGGTTCCTAAAAACGATGGATCAGTCAGAAACTATTCATTTTCAATAACAGTTTCAAAAGTATACCCCATATATTTATATATTTCGTTTCAATTCCAGGCAGCAGATTTTGCCTGACATTTAGGTAAAAGCATGGACATAAAATGAACACAAATGTATTATTCTACATTGTGTGTGTAGTAGCTCATTCCAATATATATTTATTTTTAAAAAAGTACAGCATTTACAAAGGTTCATGACAGAAACTCATTACCTGTCTTGAGAAGGAGAATTTCTTGAGAATAAAATGAATTATAAATGAAGCACAAAGAAAGTAAAAGAAGCCTCAAGGCCCTCAAGTCCAAAGGAAAAAATGGACAGTAATGACACAGGGAAGGAGAGAAGAGAACGTTTGCAATGATTTAGAGTCTCTTCTCCGCTGTGAAGCTCAGCTATTTCTGAGACCTGAATCTCATAATCCCCTCCCTGCAAACAAAGCATTTACTAATTCATTTCCTGAGAGCATCTCGGCAGCCTTAAAGCCACAAATGGAGCAATAAATAGCCTAATAACATGCAGCGGGCTCTTTTCACAGCTGGGTTGGCCCTGTAGCACCTAACGGTCCAAACTGACACTGCTCTCTAAGAAAATGGAAATTGTGGCAAAAAATATTTCTAAATGGTTTTTATATGAAGAGGACAACAGGATTTTAGAAAATTAATTGTGTAATAGCAGTTATTCTACATTAGATATATCAATATACAGGCAGAATTTCTAATCAATGGAATTTAGTTTTGCATAATCAAAATGTATTTAGAAATATTATTTTTACATGTATTCTGCCAAATGGTAATCACTAATTAAGAGAAGCAAAAAATCTGAAAATTTTCAAAAAATTTGTCCAGCTTCAATGAAATGATTACATTTTAATCAATGAAATATAGGTAATAAAAAAACACTATTAAACACTAAAATTCTGTGTGTCAACTTTTGAACTCAGAGGATTACACACATCTGGTCAGTATCAGGCATAACTGTCTTTCAAAATGTATGACTTTGGTCAAAACATCAGGGTTTCATTCCAAGGGTTCATTATATTATCAATCAATCTAATATTTACTCCTTTATCACTTTATCACAATCAAATCTAACAAGTTCAGGCTTGGTTCTGACAGAGCAAGGCTCCTTGCCCGTTCAGAAGGAAACTAGGTTTCTAAATGTTTATCTGGGTGAACTAGCACTTAGTTTTAAAAAATAAAAATAAAAAAGATATTAGATTTTTTATATTTGGGAATAGGAGTAATATAATTGATTGCTTTGGTTAGACTCTTAGCATTTTGAAGGGTCTTTGAGAGTTATTACATTTATGTGAAGATTCACATCCAAAGTGTTTGTGTTCTCTATAACCTTTTTAGATTCACAGGGATATTACATAATGTCCAATGATTTCTCAAAAAAGCATTGGACATTATGCTTTTTTAACATTTCTCTCTCTTTGCTCTCTGTGCCCATCTCAGAAAGTTCTGGTCCTGGCAGCAGGTCCTTGACTCCATGATGCTCCATGGATGCTGTGTGTATGTTGTGAGGCACCAGTATAAAAGAAAAACCTTCCTGGTTGTAATGTACACACACAAAAATAACATACAAACCTAGAAATGAGACGGGGGGTGGGAGGATCTCTTTTCAGTGGAAAAGAAAACCTTCGGGGAACTAGTTATCATTTGATGGTCATCATCTAAAAGAAACAGAAAAAAGGAGTGCAGGCCACTAAGGCAGCTGTGCTTTCAGATAATCCAGCAGTAGAAACACAGATGGGGCCACCAGCCTATTCTGGAAATAAATATAATTTTGTTCCTATACAGAAAAACTCAATCGAGAGGCTTAAAATGATAAAATATGTGTAAACCATGAGCTTTCTGTTTCTAATAAATCACTTAAAGGAAGACTTGTGATTTGAAGCATGCTCATTCAACATTACTTTTTAAAAACTACAAATTACCAAGCAACATTGGCACCGAGTTTATAATGACAGCTCATCAATGATTTGTTTAATTCCTCTCTCCAATACCGGGTCTGTGTCACTTCAGAGCTGCCAAATATCAAAAGACCTAAAACTACAAAGCTTTACACCTGAACGCCTCACGCTGTGAACACGTTTTTTTGGGGTTTTTTTTTAAGACCCCAGGCATGGAGTGACGAGATTCACATTATGGTGTTTCAAAGTCTCACAAAAAGACACTTCACACAACTGTGATCAAATACACTCACAAGAACATCATGACAGGAAAATGGTCATACTGTGCAAAAAATAAAATATGTGGTTGAACGTGCGCCTGCTGTTAATTATTAATGGAGTGATTTAAATAAAGTCATAATCGGTGCTGAAGTCGTTTTATATATATATGTCTATGTATATATATATATATATATATATATATATATATATATATATATATACATATATATATATATATATATATATATATAAAAGAGAGCAGATGGAAGTGATATTATGGCAGTGTCTCATTATCTGTATGGAAAGATCTGACTGAACATTCATCTGACCACAGTCGCTTTATTTTTACAAGTCTCTTTCACGGGAACTGAAAAGCTTTCTGCTTGTTCAGAAAGCAGTTATGTATTGGTCTATTAATCTTTCTCTCCCTCACTCACAAAAAAATGTGAGTCACACTAAATGATTTTAATCTTTTATGAGTCTCTAGCACTAATACAAACTGCACACCAATACTCATTTAATAATTAAAGCCTTGAATTGATTTTTGCATTACAATGCTTGTGTTGAGGGACATTACTCTGTGCTGCTGATGATAATAACACAGTTGATTCCTTCCAATAGAACCAGCTTCACTGTGGCAGCAAATAGAAATGGAGGGAGAGACGAAGATCGCGGGGGGGATTGCAGCAGGAAGCAATATGATAGAAAAGATCAAAATTCAGAGCCTTTAGATGGTGTTTTTATTCAAATAAAAGGCTATTTTAAAAAGAGATACTGGGTTTAATGGAATAATAGTTATTTGAATTTTATGTACGTCTAGCTTGATACCTACATCTTATTTTATTAATCTTAGGTTTTAAAGATTTTGTAAATTGTTTCTTCCACTACAGCAGTTTCAATATTTTCAGAGATAGCAGTTTGTATGGATTTTCTTGGGCTTTGTGATGTGCAGACCATCAGCCAACTTGTGTCCTTTTTGACATAAACTCAACTTCTTCGTGCCACCAACACCATTTGTGATGGGAGGCATGGCGTGAATCAGAATCATGTGCAGCTATAATCAGTTTTTTCTGCGATTTTTTATTTTTAATTTTTTTCCTATAAGTTATTGTATTTCTTTTAACCATTTTACATGCTTTAAAGCAAAAACATCAAAATGCAGCACTTGGCACCACAGCAAAAAATCAGAAATCAAACCCTAAGTAAGACTGAAGTTATTGATTTATTTTTTTTCAGTTAACCCTCTCCACTGAGGCCTTCCCACTGAGTTATCAGAAATGTCTCAGTCCAGATGTTACCTGTAATATTCATCACATGGAAAACATTAGCATGTGAGGCGCTGCTAGGGTTTTATATGTACACCACAACACTGCTGGAAACCTAAAAAGATGGAAATCCGGAGAAGGAAAGAGTCGATCCCCAGTGAACTGATGATCCAACACATGTGGTATCTCTGAAGTTGACAGCTGGGTCCTACAGGGAGGCTGCTACCCTAAAAAGGCTACATTAAAGGGATTCCCGAGGAAACGGCACATCATTTATCATTCCTGCCTTTATTTATGAAGGGATGTTCGAATGTATTTGATGTCTTGGAATTTAAAAAAATATATTTTTTTACTAAAGGAAAACAGACCAACTGAGCTATAGGAAAAAATTCTCTGATTTTAAAAGAAAGAAATGATGAGGTAGTCTGCAAAGTAGTAGATTTATTCAGTGGATTTTTTTTGCTTGTTTTTGTTTTTTTTGCACCATGCTGAAGTGTTTTTTTAATCTGTAGGGTTGTTGTTTACCAGAGATGCAAAGAGCAGAAACATTCAGTGGACTGATTTGCTGAGAATTACAGCACTCTTTACAGCAGGGGTCTTTGAACCCATTCTCAAGAGCCTTTGTCCCACAACACGCCCGCTCTGCTCAGTCCTCCTCAGTCGAACTCTAGTTCGTTCGACTAGAAAGTCTGCTTGATTTGAGGAAGTTTGAATCGAGCCCTGTTGCTGTAACTGATTTCTTGAAGCTCCCATTTCCTATGGGACAAAAGACATGATTGTCCACTTTCTGCCTTGCTGTTTACCAAATGCAACGTGAAGTCTGGAGAACCAGGCTCACCTTCTGTTTCTCCCTTGTTGACAGAAAGGGTGTTTGAAAGTAGAGCACAAAATATAACATCTGAAAAGTTAATCCAAAACTTTGAAATATCAACAAGTTGTGTGCATCATGGAGGTTTAAGAAGTTCTGTGATATAGTATTATTGGTAATTGTTTGCTTACTGACAGTGGAAAGATTTTTCTTTTGGAAAACTTAACAAATCTATCAAGGAAGGAATATGTTACTTTTCTCCACTAGAGCTTTTTGATTGACCTGCATTCAGGTTCTTGAAAATCTTAACACCAATCGCTCTTCCCATTCTGAGACAGTAGAAACTAAAATGCTGTGCCTGAAGTTCAGGACAGAAGTTTTAGTGGCCACTTAAAACTTTTAGACAAAAATTTGACAAACTGAACTCAGCAAAGACAGAGAGGTAGAGGATTGTAGGCAACTCTGGTGAGCAGCAAAAAATGATTTATAAGGAAAAATCAAGCTTGCTACTTTAAACTTATCCGTCGGATTTGCATTGACTTTACCTGTCATATGATTGCAATAAACATGATGCTACCTTTTATTCTTGGCAAAGAAAGTACAACTCAGAAAGTGTTTAATGAATCGTTTAATCAAGGCTTGATTTACTCACATTGCAATTACACAAATGGTTGCTTTAGCAAACTGCTCCTCCAGCTGTTTCTGTACAGTTCTGTTCATGTCCAATTATTTAGTTTTTTATTTACTTTTTTTGGCAACATTCTATATAGAGTGATTTCTCAAAGCTATCTGGTGTCAAGAATTTTCCAAATTTTTGTTCTTTTAATATCATATCTGTTAACTGTCATCACCCTTTTTTTTCCCTTGAATCAATCATTCCAAAAGCTGCGATAAGCCTGACAGGTCTCTGAACGACTCCTGTTAAATCTGTCCACTACTGGTGGTCATCTCTTTGTCTGGGTGTCTTTTGTGAAGATGAATGCTAATTATGCCATCTGTATTTGGTGGGGGAGCAAGAGTCACAAGAGCAAACAGTGAGAAGAGATGAATTATTAAAAAAAATAACATTCTCTAGCTATGATATGACAGAAATAAAAAATAAAATGTATTTCTAATTTCTCTTGACACTTTTTTGTAGTAGTGTTTTAACAATTTTTTTATCTATACGTTCTTTCAATATTTCTAAGTTGTCTTAAAACCTTCAGTCTTTCTCTCTCCACTTTTATCCATCCTCTACTCTTCATTCTCTGTCCTGATTATTCTACAGTTAAGGTATTTTCTGTGAACCTTTACAAACTCTCTGCCTGATCATTTTGAATGCATACTCATAAGCAATATGTTGAAGTATTGCATGCAGCAACTACACAAGCGTATACATACTTCCACGGTGTGTATGCTCACCCCTAGACATGCATGCAGCCGTCCACTCATTTGTGAAAGATTGCCCAGTGGAATTTCTCTCTGTTGCTTAAAACGGATTGAATTGCCTCTGCAGGTTTGATCACAAATCAATAAAGCATCCCCACAGCTGCCATTTTAAACTGTGTGTGTAATTATCTGGCTAGATTTTGTTATACTTCACTAGGTCTTATTTATTCCTCGTCCTTTTTATTTTGTTCCCTTTAAGCTTTCCTGAGAGGATGTTTATAATACTTACATTTTTTGTGTAATTCTGTACTTAAAATCTTTTTGTCATATTTATACCATTACTGGAAAAATGTGTTGCTTTGCTGCTGTTTATCTACTTTACAATTCAACATACATTTAACCCAGTGGCATAAATGTTGTATATTACATTCTGTGGAACCTTTTGTATCTTAAATTGGCATTGTCACATAAAACATAAAACCTTTTTTAGCTTTAATCCATCCATCCATCCATCCATCCATCCATCTTCTTCCGCTTATCCGGGTTCAGATTGCAGGGGTAGCAGCTTCAGAAGGGAGGCCCAGACTTCCCTCTCCCCAGCCACTTCTTCCAGCTCCTCTGGAGGAATCCCAAGGCGTTCCCAGGCCAGCCGAGAGACATAGTCCCTCCAGCATGTCCTGGGTCTTCCCCGGGGTCTCCTCCCGGTGGGACGTGCCCAGAACACCTCAACTGGCCCCTCTCGACGTGAAGGAGCAGCGGCTCTACTCTAAGTCCCTCCCGGATGACTGAGCTTCTCACCCCATCTCTAAGGGAGAGCCCAGCCACCCTACGGAGAAAACCCATTTCGGCCGCTTGTATCCGCGATCTCGTTCTTTCGATCATAACCCAAAGCTCATGACCATAGATGAGGGTGGGAACATAGATCGACCGGTAAATCGAGAACTTCACTTTTTGGCTCAGCTCTTTCTTCACCACGATGGACCGGTACAGCGCCCGCTTGACGGCAGACGCTGCACCAATCCGCCTGTCGGTCTCCCGCTCCCTTCTTCCCTCATTCGTTAGCAAGATCCCGAGATACTTAAACTCCTCCACTTGGGGCAGGACACCCCCCCCCCCGACCCAGAAAAGGCACTCTACCCTTTTCTGGCTCAAGACCCTGGCCTCGGGTTTGGAGGCACTGATCCTCATCCCGGCCCAGCTTTAAAATAATCGTGTTATAATGTTATTTACACATTAAAATATACCTGAAGTGTTTCCTGGATTCTTTCATGGTTGTTTGAGAAATCCTTTAATCTCCCATGGCAACCATTCACTTGTGCAAAATTCCTAAGTTGCAGGGTTGTATTTTATATATATTGAATTTTTTAACAACTTAGGTAAATACAGTTACCTGGTCGTGCAATAAAACGGCGTTTTGTGCCTGGAAAACAGGTAATACTGCCCCTTTAAGATGAGATCCGATGTTAGAGGATGAGTCATGATGGGTTAAAGGTCCACAGGGACACAGTTTAATGTTTAAATCTGACTGGTTGAACACAAACTCAAAGTGCCTTTTAACTATTTCAACATAAATACAAGTCCTTTAAACTTTTACATACTGAAGCACTCTCCAAATTAGGTGTTTTGGAATTTCCTCTGATCAGCGGCACACACTGCTCCCGAAACCTCTGACTAAGTTCAGGCTGACACTGAGCTCCAAAATGACTATAAACGCCTTAATTTCCCCAGAGAGTTTGATATTTTCTTACAATGGTGCACTTACTGAAGCTTACATGAAAACCAGAATAACTATGGAGCCGAAGTGCACTTTTTGTGTGCAGTGTTTAACAAAAAGAAGGCATGGGATCCAAGTTGAGAACAGATTCGTTAGCTCCGAAGGCTGTTGTGGAGGATGTCTCTGCCATCTTTCAGTGCAGCTTTTGAAAAACTCTTAATGGATGATGGTTCTGTCAGCACCTCTTCCCCTTGTCTGAAACTTGATTGCCCTCTCAGGCAGCCGCATCACCAGCTACATTTCTGAACTCAGTAGACTCTTGGCTCCATTTGATGTTGGCAGGATGTCCTGAGCTCAGCCTGCTACTTGATCATCAGCACTAAAAATGATTGATGATGCCTATAACCCATGGGATTAAGCCTCTTTGACCCAACTCAGACTGTTATATTTGGGAAAATGGCCTTGTCTTTTACTGCACTTAAAAAAATAAAATCTGACAGGCACTTATCTTTATGTGCTGCAGATGACTGATATTGGGTAACTTCTGCAAAAGCTAAGTCTACAGGATATAAATCTTGTTCATTATCTTCATATTTGTGACAGTATTCATATTATATATAAATATGTAATATATTAATAGATAAAGCAGTCTCTATGCTCACTCAGGGGTCACCTGAAGTTGCTAGTCTGAACATCTACATTGCCCTAAACTGAAGTAAATGAAATACTATGGGCTAAAAAATGTGAAATCATGGCAGTTTCAAGTTTTTCTTACTATTTATGAGTCATCTATACAAAGTGCAGCAAAGAACTGAAGATGAGAGACACAAAGCTTTTCACAAAGTATTTCTGAATACTTCTGGGTGCTTCTGGGGTTTTTTCTGTCTCCCTTCTTTTCTGTCAACCCACAGTTGCTCATGGCAGATGGCCACTAATACAATTTCTTTCTGTTCAAAGACAGTTGTTTCTTTCCATTGTCACCATATGCTTGCTGTAAAGTTTAATGGCATTTGCAAGGCTCCCTCCTTAAGTTAATTTTATTGATAATTTTATTTATGGACAAATGCAAAGAACCACCAGAGCTCGAATCTCAGTAAGTGTTGGAATCCTTGGACATTTGGCTTTGGGTTTTGTTTTTTCTTCCTTATTGTTGCTTAACATGATTTGACATATTCAATTCAGCCTCCTTTATTCATTATTATTTCAATGGTCTCACTGTTTGTTTTTCAGTTTCTGTATTTACCCTCCAAGTCCGAGACTATGATCTGAGACGAGGTCCTGCCCCAATTGGAGGAATTAAAGTGTCTTGGGGTCGTGTTCATGGAGGAGGGAACGACGGGGTGGGAGATCGATAGACAGACTGGATCCCATCTGTAGCAACTAGGAGAGAGCTGAGCCGAAAGGAAAATGATGAATAGATTTACTTTTGTGTTTTGATCCTTATACGGTTAGATCTAGCTCCCTTAGGTCAGTGGTATTGCTTTCTGCTGAGTCTCTGTTCAATCCCTAGTTTTAATTATTCATTTTAAATCACTACCTGTTGGCTTCTACTTCCAGCTGCACCCTGTTGATAATCAACCACCTCCTCCTCTTTATTTAAGCCTCTCAGTTTGCTGATGGATTCTCCGTTGAGTATTGTTGTCTTGCTGCATTATAAAAGTTCTTTTTGTTTTTTCACTGAGAGAAATCGTGTTTTGCCAGCTGTGCTCTACACTGGAGTCTTCTTCAAACTCCACTAAACATGAGATAAACTCTTTGTAGAACAGCATTCTTTTACCTATTTACCATTTATTTGAAAGATAGACAAGGTACAACCACTGAACAAATTGCTACATAGAGCTGTATAATTTCTTGCTAACACAAATAGTGAATCAGCCAATCACATTTCAGAAGCTCATTGCATGTAAGCATCTAGATGTGGTTAAGAGGACTTGCTGAAGTCTAAACCTAACATCAGAATGGGGAAGGAAGAGCATTGGCACTGACGTAAGTGCCTTGTTAAAACTGCTGCGACGTGCGATGCTGTTATGTCATTGTGAATCAAAATCTCAGGGGACGGTTCAAACACCTTGTTAAATCTTTGCCACAAAGAATAAAGGCAGTCCTGAAGTGAAAAAAGGTCTTGGTACGAGTTAGGTGTCTCTAATAAAGTGACTGGTGGGAGTTTATATATATAAAGGTCAAGCAAAGGGTGCTTGTTAAAGTGACTGCAGCAGTTCACACTTCTGCCATGTGATAAGTAATATGTGAGGGTTACTGTGTCTGACATATGTAATCTGCTGATGTACGTTTGGAGTGACACTGACAGCTGCTGCATCTCTGAATTGTTTTACGGAAAGGTTTAAGGGGAAAAATTGTAAAAAAAAAAAAAAAAAAAGATGTCTTTCACTGATCGGCTTTGTTTGAATTTGTTTAAAATAACTGATCTGTGTTGATTGTCAATTTAGCTTTAATCTTATAAAGTTGATAAGTTAATGAGCAGAGAAATTTGATGTTTTGTGCGCTTCCTATCGGACCTTGAACTGTTTTTGTTGTCCTTCATTTAGCTGGAGTTGATTCATTTCTGTCTATGATGATGAGCTCAAGACCAACCCCCAAAAAGCTAAAGAGGATCAGACAGGCACCAAGAATGCATGGATGGAGGAATGATAGCTGCATTATGAAACATTTTGACACTAATCGTTCACATGTTCCACTCAATGAAATCACAGGTTAGTCAAATTATGTTTATGTTTTATTGCCACATAATCACATGTTTCATGGTGATAATTCACATGCAATATAAATAAAATGATAAGAATCTCTAATTTGCTATGACGCCTCTAGGCGGTGTTTTGACAAGTTTCTTTTCAGCAACGTGTAATTTGTGCTTAGGTGTAAAAACTAACAGATGCATACAAAGCACCTCGCCTGCAGAGGTGTTGCAGAATTTGCTGCCAGCAGGATCTGGCATAAATTAGCTCCCAGGTTCTTTTACAGCTTCCTCAGGGGGAAAAGCGCTGCATGAATCCTTTCCATAATGACAAGAAAATTAGGGTTGAAAATGCACCTTTTTTGCGTTCGAGTGTTAGCATGTAGCTCTGCAGGTGACATCTCAGAAGAAAGGGGAAAATAAAATGAAAGATGATAGAGAATGAGCTTTTTCTGGTGGAGAACAGCAACTGCAAACACACTTTGTGTGCATCGCTGCTTCATCCACAGCAATATGGACTTTCACACTCAAACCTCTTTTACCCCATAGTGGGAAAATCATTATTTTCAGCTCCTATTCAATAGTCAAATTAGTTTTTTGACAGTTCACTTATGTTGCCACTTTTGTCCCTCATATTCGGCCATCAGCTGCAAGACCCAGAGTCACCTCATCACCCTGTCATTGACTTTTCTTATCCTTGTGAATAAAATAGACCTCACTCGGGGAGTTCTTTTGTGACCTTGGCACATCATCAGGGGCCTCACATCAATCTGCACAATCAAATTTGTTTTTCATTTTCTTCATTTCCTTTGTAGAATTTTACTTCAGCTCACAGAAGTAATGGGAAATGGAAATCAACCTGCTGAAAATTGAAAGCTGCCCTCTCAGGATCAATGGATATCATGTATGTCTGAACTGTGCTGGCTGCCAAATCCTTCAGAGACTCTGTGTGTTAGAAAGTCAAGTTCTACTCTACCGTTCACTTACCTGAAAACAAACCTCCTGAAATGATGCCGATCTTCTATATTTTATGTAATATCCCACAAATATTTGGAGTTTTATGTTCTGCAACAATACATTCAGTATTTACTTATATATGAAAGAAACATGCCTTTTTAAAATATTTACTCAAAAAGAATGGTTTGGACAAGAAAATGATTGATTATAAAACATTAGAACTAATCTTGTAGGTTGAATATAATATTTAATTTGTGAGCAAAACATGTGAAAATGCTCATTCACCTGTTGGACTTTGTAAATTTGGTCACTTCACAACAAAGTTTATGGATTTTACTAGGGTGTTAAGTGAGTCATTTGAATGTACGTTTTACTTTGATGTTTAAACAATTCCAAATAGAAACTGCAACTCTTGCAGCCTCCGACAGCTTTTCTTCCCAGATTGTCTCTAGCTCCATCAGTCTCACCATCAACACTGCTATACCCTAATATACCAGTGCTATATTGGCATATTGGGGTATGCCTAATATACCCGAAAACACTCTCCAAATTATGCTTTAAATGAGACCAGTTGCTGCATTCATTGTGTTGCTTTGCTCTCCCAGCCATTTGTACCATCCCCCTCTTTGTATCCGGATTATTGTTAGTTTACAGTATCATCACCTGACAGACAACACCCAAGGGTTGTAATTAACGTGGCTGCCTTCAGGTTTTTTGGTATTCAGAGGAGACGGATGTTGTGTTGTTTTGGGAGAAATCATGTCATTTATTTGTGAGGCAAATGCATTCCTGCTGGTTGTCCTGAAGGTCTGACATCTCTGGCCTCAATTGGTTTCCTCTTGTAGAAATGACTGACTGAAGATCTTATGCAGAGGCATCATGAGACATGATGAAATTATGGCCTGAGATGCTGGGAAACATTTAGAAAGATCTGCTTCTTTTTCCTCTCACAAACGGGCTTCACTTTTGTTCTCTGTACCACCTCTGATAGACGCTGCAACAGAACCAGAATACCCCAGGAAAGCCATAGTTTTTAAGATGCTCTTATTCTTAAAATAAATGCAAAAAAAAAAGAGAGAGAAAGAAAACATTGGTATTTATCCCTTCAAATTCTGAATATTTTTGTTGATTATCTTTATAGATTTTTTTTTTGTTTTTGCTTTCTGGTGCAATTTTTTCTTCACCTTTTGTGTTGCACACAACCAATGGACCAACAGAGCCGCTTCGTCGAAACGTTTTCCCCTCAGCATGCACTTATTGCATCCCTCCATACACCATCACTACATATGTTTGCTCTTGCTGCAACCGAACAAATCACAATGCATTATACATGACTTTGTGACAATCACACAGTATAGGAAAAATAATAATTTCCCCCAAGAACTATGAATTTGCATCATGACTGAGTTTGCACTGCCTCAAGCAAAACCTGAATCTTGTTTGTATTTATATTTTTTCCTATATTGTATATGTGGTATTGCTTCAACAAATATGCAGCTTGCATTCGTTGTAAACAAACTTTATTTTAACATTGACCAAACTTTTTTTTTCTTATGGCGAGTTTTACAATGAAGACCAGTCATTTTGTTTAGAAAGTAATTTTAATGTTTGACAAGTACAAGAACAAAGTGAAAACTAAAGATGGTCTTCAGCAGCACTTATACTTACGTAAACAACACACACTTTTTTTATACCGTGCCATCAGGTTATGAGTGTGTTTCCTGTCTGTGCTGAAATGATGCAGATGATGAAGATTCAGGTTGTCTTAATCGAGCCACTCTAGATCCCAGAGGAGTTGTAAAGGAGGCTTCATGGATACAGAGCAGGGCCAAAGAGAGAGAGAGAGAGAGGACATTCCATCCATCTCTTCACTCAATCGTAACGGGAAAGGATTTAATGATTCCAACGTCCCTCTGACCGACTTTCTATACTTGGTAACATTGGAGCCAAAATGAAGACTACTACACACCTAACAGAGGCTAGTTTTCTGTCACAACAGGCTACTGACCTGATTAACGAAAGTAACTCAGTAACTGACCAGCCAGTACTGGTAGCAAACTTGTTTAACAATATTATTGGGCTATTATGTTTTTCAATAGCCTCTGTATGCTAAAGCTAGTCTCCTTCTCATTTGGCAATGTCTGCTTCTCATTAATCTAACTGGTATAAAGCTTTAGAATGTATCTGTCTTGTAACAAGGAAGTGGTGCACAGTAATCTGAACTTTGACCCCCAACATAGCTCAAGCAAAAGCAAATGATGTGGATTCACAGATAAGTTATTGTGAAATATCATCCGTGCTGCCCAGATATTTAGCTGTTAGCATGTCATGAGTGTTAGTTACGTCAGTCTTCAATCAGAGGCTTCTTTTGATTCAGTGCAAGACTGACTGCTACCAGAGATCCTTCCTGTCCACCACATCGTCGTTCACGACTCTTTATACATACTTGGATGATATGAGTTATAATAACATTTAGTTTCCCTTTGGGATAAGTTCCCCTTATTGATTTGAATTAATAGTCATGCCATAGACTTTTAAAGGGTTTGAAGTCTACATTTTGACTTAGACACTGCAGAACCTTCTTCTTTATGAAGTTCAGAGTTGAACTTCCTGGTGTGCTTTGGGTCATTGTCCTGCTGTGTAGCAGAATTCATGGTTTTATCAAATCATTCTGGTCTTAAAGCAGCAAAACAGCCCCAGACCATCACTCTACCACCACCAGTTTTTGACTCTTGGAATAAATTTTGTAGATCAGACATTCTTACAAAGATTGATTTCTGAAATATGTTTTTCCATTGGTAGATAGTGGCTCTCTCTATGGGTTGACATTGAAATAGGTCCTTAGAAATAGCTTTGCAACCCTGTTCAGACTGATAGATATGTGGGACTTTGTAGATCAACTTTTTGTAATTTTCCTTAGATTGGAGGATGATGTGTTGCTACTTCACCTTGTCAAATAATTTTGTTGATCAAAGTTAACAGAATATCATATTTTCACAGAGTTTCAAGTCAGTTTTTCTCTTCCTCTAGCAAGTTAAGTATTTTATGACTTGTGAAAAATAAATAACAAAATAAATCCTTCTGGGGCAAAGACTTTTTCCTTAGTGATGTGTGTCAAATGTTTATTTTGATGTTTTATTTGGTCAATTTCACCAACTCATGGGCATCTAGGTGTTTCATTTCTTTACTGGTACATAAAAACCTTGACAGAAATGAAAGAGGGAATATATACCCAAGAGCAAAAAAATGCCCGGTTGTATTTTGCTGCAGGGTAAACTGTGTTGCTTCCACTTAATGCATCAGGAAGAGCTGGACGTGAGAGGTAATACTAAATGTAGAAAAAAATAGATATTTTAAAAAAAATAAATGGCCTTTAAGGAGAGATAGTTGTGAATAATTTTGCTACATTCAGGCTCCTGCTGTTTAAAAAAATAATTTGTGTTTTTGTTTCACTGAGTCAGTGTAGGGACACAAAAGGAAAAACTCAATTTAATATGTAATCTCTTATATTGATGTCAGTAAGTGGTGGGAGACTGGTTTTTAGTTGGGGGACTCTTCTCACCCTCAGGCACAACTTAAAAGGAATGGGGAAATTTCACTCAAACAGAATTTATTTTATGTCTATTTCTTCATGAATTATTTTGAATAAGGTTTAGTATTTTTGCCAAAAGGTTCGCAAAGGATTCAGCCTAAATAAAAGTTATTTTCAATATTTATTGAAAAGTAAAATCTTAATTTTCTTGTTTGATTAATTAAAGTCAGGAAAAGTGTCAGAATGAGTTAAGTAGTTGTAGGGATAAGGCTCAGTCTTTCTGACAGTAATACATCAGTATACAGCTACATGAATGTCATTCACTGAAAACAAACCATGCTCTTTTGAGTCAATGTTCATATCATCTCATTATCTCAGACTGCATATAATTTACTAAATTATACACAAACAGCTTCCATGATCAAACGGTTTTCACCGATTTTATTAGAATTTTATGAAAATAATGAATGAGGAGAAGCCAGGTATTTAATCTTTCTGAACGTTCCAGTTTGAAATCAGCATTGAACTACTTCTTCTTTAATCCAAAAACTTTCTCTAATCCTTACAGAAGACAGCATTTGAATAAGAAAAAAATAATTTTTTTGTGTGTTAGTTTTCCAATTTCATCCTGTCGAGATCTGGTGTCTGCGCTCTTAGGGTGTCATAAATCCTGCTTAAATCCAGTAGAATAGAGTCTTGATGGGTAATTCTGCTATGGTTTACTTTTTTGAAGGAGGAAGAATGTCGGCTGGAGTCCATGTGGAAGGTAAGATCGACATTAAAGGCTGGTGAAGAAATCTAAGACGGCAGGAAGTGAGAAGACATATAAGAAGGTGCCAGGTGAGGCTGAGGAGGAGCACTCTGAGCTGCTGATGAGTGAAGAAAATGAGTGCGACAGAAAGAGGCTGAAGGAAGAAACCCCTACTTGTCAAAATGTGAGTAGGATGACGTCTCATAAAGATACGAATAGAACAGCAAAGTACATTACTTAATACAATCTCTAGGAGTAAAAGAGAGCCCAAGGAAGGGAAATGAAGTGCAGTGATACCAATTTTCCAGAACCGGACTGATGAGCAGGACTTTAAATGAATACAGTATGAAGTGGATTGGCCGCGGCATGGGGTTACGGAAAAGAATAGTGGAAGGAAGGTTTAGAAAAGGAGATGAATAGTGAACAGAAGCAGCAAAGAGGGGAAGCTAAGAACACATTAAGTTTGATGTTTGCTTTTAAAGTCCTGAAAAGAAGATGTCATATTTCGTCCTTGAAGATTTTAAGAGGACAGCTCTGCAGAGATAAATATGTGGTGCTTCACCACAAAACACTGAATAGACAGGTTGTGTACCATGTCTGTTTCATATTTTTATATTTCCTATTTTTCTGTTTTACATTGTTATGACTACCCTGACATGAATGACTCAAAGTTCTCTTCCAATACTCACTGATTAGTGTTTTCAGTGAACATAAAGCAACCATAGAAAATTAGAAAAGGGCATAAATAAAAAAGTTGCTCAATTCATTAAAAATGACTTTTACCATCAGCTATTTTTGCTTTTCATAACAGCGTACTACAGAACTCACACAAAGAATTATTATATTCTGGGCAATTTAAAAATATAATTCTTTATCTTCATTAGATTACATAGTTGCATTTATAAAGGGATACGTGTAACAGAGTCGTCATATTAACTTTCTCAAGAAAACAGTAACTGAAGCTGGAAAGAGAACAAAAAGTTATACACCTCGCTCTTAAATAGATTGAGTAAAGTGCCATAACCTCTGATTTATAAGTGAAAATTGACATAAGAGAGAGAACCCTGAAGTAAAGGAGGAGCAAAAGCCGAAACGGAGATGATTTACAGGGTAATTATCTCAAGGAGGTGAGACTCAAACAAATCTACAGCTGGTAAAATAAGTCCTGAAATATTAAGGCGCATGTAGTTCAGTCACTGATAAATGATTTTTCATGGTGTGGAACCCTATTAGTCGTCTCATTTAAAGAGAATAAAGTAAATGTTTTATTTTTTACGCTTCACATTTAAAACTGTCTCAGATTAATTCTAACATGCTCCATCTGATGGGTTGAAGAAGTAACTTATGTTATATGGTGTGCTGCTTTCTAATGTTTTCACCCATCCTGTGAATTTATTTAATTTAGTTTACATACACTGATGGTGCAATGAAGTTAGTGGAAACTAGTCCTGTTTAACAATATTCACAAGATGATACAATGTAAATAAATGCGCAGTAAATGTGTAAAATGTTAATTAAAATCTCATCTAAGTAAATTGGGAAGTTTTGATACTGTGCAGAAAACTGATTTATTAACATAAAAATAAAATAAACCATCTGCACCTTCATCATGCAACTGCAAAAATGTTCTTCGAAACAGTCAGGTAGTTAGACAAGTTAGACCAAAATATTGACTCGCAAAAACACATTTTCCTTTGTGCTGCAAGGAATTCACTCAGTTATTCCATGCCAATCCCTCTGTCTCCTCCAAAAAAACCTGAAAAATTAAATAAATAAATCCTCCAAGCATGCCTGTCCGTCTGTAGTGCTGGCAGATCCATTTATGTGCAGAAACAGCCTGTGGATGCAAGTGGTCAGATTATGGGCTCTGTCGCTGTTGGATTTCCATATATGTGTTTTGTCTTTTCATAACTTGATAGTTTGCTTCACTTTGGTGTGTTTAATGCCTGCTTAAAAGTATCTGACTCACATTCAAATTTATTGAATATGACTGTATTAGTTGTGCATTACGCTGTTGTTGTTTTTTAAAATCACAGTCCTCAATAATTGTAAACTTATGCTGTTATTCAGAATTGAGTCATCTGTAGGCATTTTAGGTTTGGTCTAGTTTTAGTCGAGAGAATCTTGCTGTATTTTAGTCAGTTATTATTGATACAGCCTTTTTACACCTAGAAAAAAACTAATTAAATAAAAAAAACTATATATATGTGCTATACTATACAACTCAACCTGGCTTACCACAAAAAGTTACATCTTATGTTCGTCCATTTAATCACATTTCAATTCCCGGGTAAAATGTTGATCACTTTAGATGCATCTTTAGCTTTTATATTTTCTTTTGTTATGTTTTTATTAAACATTTAGCTTAACAAAGTTTAGTTGCATGTTGAAAAAAAATTTTTAAAAGATTTTGTTTTTTGGTTAAAAAAACAAAAAACATTATTTTTAGTACTTTGTGTTAGTCTACCATGATTATTCCCAATAAAATGCACCAAACTTCGTGGTTAAAATGTGATTTAAAAAAAAAACCTTAAAATGATTTAGGGCAATTCTTCCATTTCTGAGACATCTTCAAAGCTTTTATGTGATATCACATAAACTGTTTGAGAATACCAATGATTTCTGTACAGTGAGAAGAATTTTAATGACCCTCAAAGGCATCTTCCAAACACCGGTTACAGATGTAACTTATCAACTGTTCGCATAGAAAGGGCAGATTGTTGGCATTGATTTCTTGCCTCCCCCTGAGAGAACTATTTTAATATTGACAGCTCTCTGACCTTCTCAACAACACTGCACACAATTTGTGCTTGTACTTGATAAATTACTAATACATGTAGATCAATATAGAGACACATTGCATAGTGTAACTTTCCTGATACATTTATATTAATATTGATCTAATCAGTTCAATATGAGTAGAGCGTTCAATCAAAAATGTAACTATATCTATTTCCCATTTTAGTGATTGATATTTGAATTAAGACTCCCTCCCAGTGAAACTCCAAATCCAGTAAAAATTATTGGAAAATAGGAAATTTGTCCAAGCAAGGATGTTTTATATGGCTGCAGTAATCATTGATGACAGGTGGGACTGCCTCACCTGTCAATGTAACAAGTAAAATATGTACTAACAATGATAAGAGAAAATCAATATATCCACTTGACATTTCTGTCATTTGTTTTAATGTAAGTACCATGCCACACTAATAGGGGGCGATGCTGAGCCGCAGAGACAATTTGCAACAGGTGCTCTTCTATACATTGCAACGACTAAAAATAATCAGAAACCTGCAAAATAAATAAATAAATAAATGCAGTGAGAATGTGAGTGTCCTCCTTGAAGCAGCTTGTCTTAAAAATGAAAGGAAAATGAGAGACAAAAAGGACAGGTTTTGCAAAAATATGACAGATATTTATGAAGTCCATACACAATTTTAATTAACAAAAAAGAAAGCTAACAAAGAAATAAATTTAACAAATCAAATTTAAACAAATTCAAAAAAAATTAAATTTGACCTTATATCAAATAGTTTTGTTTTTCTTGCTGGCATATTGTCAAACAGAACATAACTGATTAAAGCATAATTCAAACCAGTGACGTGCGGTCAGGGGAGGCAGGTGAGGCAGTGCCTCACCAGCCATCATGGAAAGAAAGAAAATATATAATCATAAAGTCATTTAAATTGTTATATTCATCCGGTGGTTTGTACTAAAAATACCAATTTCTCAATTTTTATTTGTTCAAAATCGCTGAATTTTCTTATTTTCCCATTCAGCTCTGCCTCACCTTGGATTGTGCAACCCCTGGCTCTGCGCTGGCTGCTAAGCGGAGAGAGCATGTTGCTGTACGGCGTCAATAAAATGGTTTAAACTAATTTAATATGTGAACTTATTTCCAACAATTTAGCTTATGTATATAATGTACAGTGCTTTTTGTCACCAACTGTGTTTGTGTAACGTGTTTCGTGTAATGAGCGATTATAAAGGGCAGAGAACAGGTTCGAGGTGAGGCAGGCAGTTCTCTTGCCTCATGGCAGGTGGGACTGCCTCACCTGTCAATGTAACAAATAAATAAAGGCTAAACGATTCGGGAAGCAAGTCAAGTGCAGCGATAGATTATAATTGAGATAGTGATTTTTTTCCTCTCGCTTATCCCGACTTTCGACATGGATGACTACATTACAACACTAAAAAAGTTTTCTCAAGTGGACTTTCAATCGAAGCAGGAGATAATAACCAAAGGAAGACCAACGCCGGAGCTGAAAGGTTTGTTTCAGACTACGGGACAGAAGGTTAACCATTTTTAAGGAAATGTGTGTTTTGTGAGCTACAGTTTGTATGTGTAAGGATGCAGAAGTGAAACATAACCTGTAAACTGCTGTCAATCTATGCATCTATTTGCAAATCTGATTCTGATTACGTCAGTGCCTCACCAGCTATGAAACTCACCGCACGTCACTGATTCAAACTCTCCAAATCACGTCAAAAATGGAAACTTAAATTTTTATTTTGGATCTTGGGTTTGTGCATCTGACTGCAGGTGAGTCAGTGCCTCACCAGACATGGACCTCACCACACACCACGGGTAGAATGCCAGTCTGGAAATCTGAAATGATAATTGCTGTGGAGAAAAAATTGATTTACGGATCAATTCCGGCTATTAAATGGTAATATATCTTGCCATATAGGAGGTAGTGCACTAACAGCATGTTTTGTTTTTTCCCCCCCTTTCTGTGTTCGGTTTTGTACATTGTTGCTTTCTTTCTCGCTATAAGTGAATACATCCTGGCTCTCTTCCAGGTGAAACAACAACTTCATTTTCAGACAGACCAGAGTTTGCTTGTTTGGTTTGCTGCAGAGTTCTGATGAGTTTTCTTCAAGTGAAGGAAAGAGTTTGAGGAAAAAACTCTTGCACATCAAAAGCAGACTAAATTGCTGCGGTTTCAAAGTTCTCCAAAGATAAATGGTTCTTTAACAGTTTTTAAGATTAAAGATCATATGTAGTTAGTTTTTGCAGCCTACTACATTTTGTTTTTCCTTCTCATTTTTTATTTTTTTTTTGTCTGGATTGGGTCAACATTCAAATACTATAAGGGCTGCTAAGCTGTAAAAATGCTCAAAATATGCCACTTCTAAATTACTTGAATGTTACAAAAAAGGGATTTAGAGCCACTAACACTTCCATATTTTTGTATTCATGGATTGATGAATGGCTGGATGGCTTGGAATATAACTGAAAAGCTCATTTATTTTAGTAACTCAATTCACTAAGTGAAGCATATTATATAAAGTGATTAAATGTGATTTAACAGGCTGAGATTTTCAAACCTTTATTCCTGTTGGTTATGATGATTTTTCACTTACAGCTAATATAATCATATTAAACCAATAAAACCCATTTTAATAAAGAAACATGGGTTTGATGAAAAGTATGTTCTTAATACATACCCATATATATACAAATCCATTCGATAAAGTATAATATTTCTGAAAAGCTAATTTATTCCAGCCACTTGATAACTAAGACAAATGGATTTTTATGAAGCCTTTACTTCTTTTAATAATCATAATTTTCCACTTATGTGTAATGAAAATCTGACATTTAAAATTAGAATGTTGATTCAGACCATTAAACACTTCTTTAATAAAGAAATATGGGCTTAATAAAAAATGTTTAATACCTGTTTAAAGGCTGTTTTTCAAAATGTAGTTTTATTTTGACAAACGGACCTCATCTGAACACATTCTAATTTATTGACTGTCTATATTTTAAAAATTGACATTTTGTGCCTTCTTAAACAAGTTGTCATCAACTTGAACAGGTTGATGACAACTTCTCTAGCAGCGCATACAGCATTAAATCCAAAGGAACAAACATGCTCACGATGCTCTACCAGATGAGGGGCTCAATTTGGGGTTGCTAAGTAACCGTAAAAAGGCAGCTCCTGCTGATTGTGACCAAATAATCAGGAGGTTTTTGAAATGACTTGTTTTCCAGACACCAAGAAATGTTAACTCATTGGCAGAAAATGACTAGATGTTTTCTTTAAGCACTTGGGCTGTTTCTAAAAGCAGAGAACCAAATATAAGTAAAAAAAATTGCAAAAAGTGAATAGATCCTTTTTACTGGAGGCCATTATGTATTTCTCATAGAGGAAAACTCTGACTGGGTGTAATTTTGGCTTCTGGTATGTTTCCTTTTGGTGGTCATTTGTCTTTTTACCACAAACTACTGCCACTAATGCCACAGCTAAACAACACACAAGTAGATAATCACTATCTCTACTATCATCTATAATGCATTAACTGCATACTGGCAATTACAGCTCAGATCAAAATACTCATGCATCTGCAGCCTTTCAGTACCATTTTAACAGTAAAACTTTACTTCTGTCCTCAAGTAGTTCATTGGTAAAAGTCACATCAAGACAGACATATTTCCTACTGGGAGGATGCAGAAGCAGAAAAATATAAAAGTGCCTGGAGAATGAGCCCAAGGCTGCAATGTGATATTCAGTTTGTCTGTTGTTATAAACAGCACTCTTAATAGCTTTCTCGTCACTTTTCACTTTAATCAGTAAAACACAGGTGTCAGTCCAGTCCTCGAGGGCCGCTGTCCTGCAGTTTTTAGATGTGCCACAGGTACAAAACACTGGAATTAAATGGCTTAATTACCTCCTCCTTGTGTAGATCAGTTCTCCAGAGTCTTGCTAATGACCTAATTATTCTAGTCAGGTGTGGTGCAGCAGAGGCACATCTAAAGGTTGCAGGACAGCGGCCCTTGTGGACTGGAGTTTGACACCCCTGCAGTAAAACTTCGCAGAGCCTTCTAGTGAGAAGTCAACAATGAAACTTCTGGTCCTAAGAGTTGTGTAACCAGCTAATACTAATCTCCATGCTATCACTTTATCAATGCCTTCCTATTACTTTGTGAACGTTAGAACCTGCTATGGTGGAACTTGTGCCTCACACTAACAAATGAAAGTGTTTTTGCGGTGGTGTTTTTTGTTGCCTTCTGTTCTTCTGACTCCTTCTTGAAAGGTCTTTTTTTTGCAGATGTCAAAATGTCCACTTTCAACACTATATGCATCTTTGTTTTGTGCTGTTTTATTGTACAAGGGGAACAGACCTGTCCTCTGCACCATCACACTCATCGCTCACTATCATACTGTCTGGCTTGCTCTACAGCAAAAAAATACACCTCTTTCCTCTCTTTAAGCTCTTCCGTATCTCTCTCTTCCTTTTACGCTGTATTTCACAGGTGTCAGAAAGGCATTTGTGTGCTCTGAATGTGGAATGGAGGTGATGTTTGGTTGTTTTGAAGCAGGCCTGTCTGTCAGCAGTCTGAATACAGACGGAGACCTATTGATTTCTGCTTTATGAAGAAGCCACGTGCATTCAGAGAAAAGCACATACACATCTGTTAGCTGATGCTCACAGTCTTTTCCAAAATTACAGTAGTGCTTATATGGACAAGGATATGAGCTACATCATAATATAGTCTTAAAAGTGCCATTAATTTTTTTATTTTTTTAAAGAAAAAAGAGAGAGCCACTGTGTTTGCTTGGACAAGATAAAACTTTTAATCAATTTGTATTGCTCTGAAGTCCTTGCATAACAAAACTTCACATTATAATAATTACTTTTGCAACAACTTCCATTTTTGGCTCCAAAAGGGAGCAGCAAGTATGATTGAACTTTTACATCTTTGAACTTCATGAACATCACATTACAAAACAGCTCTGCAAATAACTCACCTCTCCCTCAGAAAGGTTTGGGTATAATCATGATAAAAAGCGTGGTGATGGTGTTCTCAAGAAAAATAGCTCTCATTCAACATTACCTGCATCTCCAGCTTTTTGCTGCCCTCTGTGAGAGGATGTGAATTCATTCTTAGCACAGGAGCTTACATCTTTTGCATACATGAAAATGAACAATAATAAGATTTTTCTCCAACTCACCACTTGGGTACTGGTATTTACAAGCATTTGACTTCTGCCAGAGTTGTTCGGTTTTGAGATTTGTTCCCACCGGAGTGTCAAGCCAACACCTAGTGAGAGAGGGTCCAGTTTCAGTGCATTTGTCTGCCAAATAAATTAGCTTAACCTACTGAATCATTGCTGCTCATGGCTTATGGTCCTAGCATTTCATAAATGTGAAAAATAATAGAGCATAAAAATGTAAAGTTTTCTTTCATTTAAACGCTGTATTACTTTTAGTTAAGATAATAATTCTGGCTAGTTATGCAGGTTTAGCTTTACATCACATAGTTCACCAGGAAAATCTCTGTTAAAGTGGCGGATATGAAATGAAGTTCTGTTGTGAGGCTCTGGAGTGAAGTGTCACATTGTTAGTGTCAAAAAGATTTTATTGTTATTAATACACAGATATTGGCAAAAGTAGATCTCCAGTGAGTCGAGACGTGTGTCCTCTGTTTCATGCCTCTCTACAAATCCAGTGGATGAGTCTACACTTGGTAGATACAAGGAGATCAGCACTGGGTTGACTTTAAGTGTAGAGTTTGGTGTGCAGAGAATGATGGTGGTGGGCTATGTTTCACCAGTAGGGTCAGTTGGTTCCAATAAAAAGAACTCTGAATGCTTCAGTTTAGTTTCAGGAACTGTTTGGGAGCGATCTCTTCTGTCTCCAAAATGACCGCACACCAGAGCACAAAGCAAGGTCCATGAACATGTGAATGACTGAGCTTCCTGTGGATGAAATTAACTTGACTGCATTAAGTCCTGACTTCAACCCTAAAGAACACACAATGATTTAAACTACAAGCCAGACCTTCTCTTCCAACATCAGTGTTTGACCTTACAAATGTGCTTCTGAAAGAATCTTCAAAAGTTTAAGAACACTCTTATGAGAAGTCTGTGCAGCTCATCTGGATTTATTGAAAAACGTTCATTTCCCAAATACAGTCCTATCATAGCTTTAAAGTGCATGTTGCTTTTGACGCTCTGTTAGTTTGAATAGTGCATGTGTGTTTGGATCAAAGTTGTGGAACCGCAGTTTTCAACTGCAGCAAGGCCGGGACCATCACTTTTTCCATGGTGTTGCTAATTCATTCTTTTTTCTTTTTTTTTTCATTTTTAAAGATCAGCTGAATGTCTGGGTATTGAATTTCACTTCTCTGTCTGTGACTCCAAGTGGTCAGGTATTGAACAAAGTTTAACTGATTATTAAACTATGAACACTTTAATAATAAAAGTGTTCATACGAGAATGCATTCAGGCTTTAAAAGCATAGAATTAATTTTAGCTGTCAGGATTTTTTTTTAGAAATCAAAATACTGAACATGATCATATTGGGGGGGAAAAGAGGTATGTCTAAGTGTTGCATCTTCTTCCATGATTTGTGATGAAACTGGAATGAAACTGTGTCCCAAACGGAGCCAAACTGTTTTCTTAACTTACAGAGTTATCTCTTTGACCCTTAGGCATCTGTTGCTGCTGTCAGTCTAAGATTTATTTCTTTTAAAGTCTTATCTTTTCAGCTTTGACACTTCGAAAAAAGACTTTGCTAAATTTTTCCGGAGACATTGGGGGCAGACAGTTTAATTTACGACCTTATTTTTTTCATAAACACACTTGTCAAGCTGATCTCTCCAAAGAACTTTTTGACATAAATATTAACAAAGTTTGAAGGGTATGATAAAAGGAGAAAGTAGTCAACGAAACGCACAGGTATGAAAAGATTTTGCTGACTGATTCAGGTGCATAATTTTGTTGACTAAGATTTGATTTTTGGATATTGTTTCAAGTTTTTATATAGTATGCATTGCAAATATTAGCTTTGGGTAAAGAAACTGAAAACACATTTGATTAAACTTCTACAGAGTTACACAGATGCTGTTTGCATTTACGCCCTGGCAGGAACTCAAAACTGTAAACAAAGGTAGACTTAAAGCACAAGATTACTACAGCTGCTGGAATAATAGGACAGACTGATGAGTCTTGGAAGGCAGAACCCTCAGTGGCCACAATCCAATGCATTATTTGTTTTCCCACTTTGAATACAAGTGAGTAGGATGGAAAGTTGCATAGAAGCTTTGGAAGACAGCCTTGAAATGCTGGTAGATTATTCTCCATGGCTACAAATGATGAATGTATTCACTATCAACGTTTTATGAAGTTACAAATAATAGTGAACTGTAGGAGCAAAAATAGCACGTTGAAACTGACAGCCAAGAATATTATGCTTCATAAATATATAATGAATATCGATGTTTATTAGAAAGTGGATACATAGTTGTAAAGCATGAAATTATTAAATGTCACAAGTTGGGTCCGCTGTAATCTTTTAAAGTTTGAGATTTTTATGGCAACAGATACACACCGTGCTAGATAGCACCAAAAAACGTGGTTTGCAAAATATTCATCCTCCTTGGGTTTTTCCAAATGTTTGACACATGCAAGAAATGCTGTGTGTGGTGGAAAAATGCCTAACACTCTCTACCTGCTTCATCGCATAAAATTGCTGGGAGCTTTTCTGAGACAATCTGAACAACTTTGAGGGATGTAAAAACTTTCAATGCACTATTTAGTTTCTACAGAACCCTTGATATTCTACACCTTAAATTTAAATTCAGAGCCTTCTGTTCTCTGACTCACCTTCCTCAGAAATACACTCTGTCTCTTGCATTTTTTCTTCAGTGTGTCATTCCTGCATCCCAACGGTGGTGTTATTTTGTAGATAGAGATCCAGGAAGACACAGCTGAAGGCATTCATGTTCCGATGCATCGATTAATGCATTCTGTGCAACTCCTGACCTGCAGCCTGTTTTCTACAGTTGTTGGCCCAGTTGCCATGAAGAAAAGATCCTGGGTTTCAGTCCCAGTTGAAGCTCATCTTTATGGAGTAGATTCAAGGCTTTCTGGGGTGTGCTCTGACTTCCTCCCACCTCAAATAAACACACTTTAGGATAAGTTGGCAATTCTAAATTACCCTTAAGTGTGAGAGTGTGTTTGTGAATGGTTGTTTGTCTTGTGTGACCTGACAACATGGTGTACACCACCTCGGGAAATAGACACCAATACCTGCACTTCCCCAATAAAATAAGCAGATAAATAAATAGATTAATTGAAAGTTCAAAGTGTTTTGTCTTTTTTGTCTTTCTGTAAGTTCTGTTTTTGTTTCTTTTTGTTCTTGTGAAATTATGTTTATTCAAAAACCCAATTGTTTTTGGGAAGGATTCAAATAAAATTTGGATTGTTTGCAAATATAAATCAGCTATTTAAACTGTGCTGGAAACACAAAAATAATCGGAATACTTCTGTTTAAATCCTACAGCAGCTCGCTTTATCAGTATTTACCCAAAACATAAACTGTCAGACAGCTACATCAGATTCTGCAAGCTTTGTTGTTGTGATCCCGATTGGAAATAAATTGCATTTAGTTTTTCTGATAGAAGTATAAATGAATGTTCTTGAAACCGGGAATGGTGACTTTTCGTCTAAGGAGAGAGCTCTGTTGTAGCACAGTTTGATTCACTTACACACACATAAATGGATAAAAGGCCCAAATGAAATTAAAATCTCATATGCTGGGGACGATCGCTGTTAACAAAAGAATAGACCTGAAAGAAAAACCACAGACTTTCTGAGACGAATGTCTCTTACGTACTTTTTCTTCTGCCAACATTTTAAGAGTTTTGCTGGACACTTTCCAACCTGGCCTCACTTAAATCCAAGAAATTACTGAGGTTCAGACAATCAAAGCATGTCTGTCTCCCATTTTGTTCTCATTTCTTTGCAGGAGGAGAAAAATGTGAAAGAACTAAGCAGATGAAGATGTGAGAGGAAAGAAGAGGTGAGGTGAAGGTGTGGGTTTTTCTCAAAGTTTCTTCTATTATTATAGATCAAATGTTTTGATCTTCCACAATAGTCTGCTCACCAACATACCATTAAAAAAGTCACTTTTCACTGAGATGGATTCAAGCTTTTAGTTTCTGCAGCAGATTTTTCCAACGACCTGAAACATTTCTGATATCAAAGCCTTGAAAATGTTTTTACACACCTTGAATTTCTTAACTTTTTATCTCAGAGAGGATTCAGTAAGGTATCATGTAAAACATTGTAAGTACACTGACGTTTGTGTTTGTAATGGGTCGGAATGTACCGATCCACTTTTTTCACTTCCAATAATGATATTTAAGATTAAATACCAACTGATACCGATTCAATACAAAAGAACCAGTGTTGAATTGATTTAAAATGTTTCTATTTTTTTAAACACAGACATTAATGTACTTAATTAGAAATTTATTAGATAACTATGAACCGGCACAGCACGCTTCAATACACCAATAATTTCACAAGCTTGGTCAAACATGTAAATCAACAGAACTTTAATTTGTTCAATCAGTGCAAGTAGGAATATAAAAACCAATGTAAATTAAATAATATAAAAACTGAAAAAGACAAAAATAATATAGTTCATATAGCCTCAGGCTAAGAACCTTTCCAAGCCAGACAGCTCATCAAAATGAGTGATAAGTAAGATATTGTAGAACAGGCACTTGTTTGTTTTGTCTCTTTTCACTGCTTACCACATGTCAGCGCTGACAGAATGCGATTTCACTAAAGTCAAAAAGTGCATCCTGCGAGAAGTGTTTAGACAGCTTAATGGAGTTGGAAACTAAAACAATCAGTTAAAAATGTTTTTTTTTATTTTTCAGACACTGCATTTCAGACCTCAATGCAAACGAACATTTGTGACAAGAGGAAATTGTAACATCGTTCGTTCGTTGTGTTTCGGTCTTTTATTCTAATGGCTTTAAAAGACTTACGGTACATTGCCTTTCCACAAGTTTAACATAGCAGTTTACTCAATTTAACACCCAGATATGCACCATTTCATGGACATAAAAAATTCCTCCACGTCATGTAAACCTCACATGAAGAATCAACTTGCACATTCTTGCTGCCAACAGGAATTTCTGAATCGCAGAAGTATGAGGAGGAAACAAGACTAGCATTGCCACACAACTATTCACTTGCACATACACACACATCAAACATGATACCCCCTGAACAGAAGAGCAACAAATGACCAGGCTGCAGTTTGTGGTTGAATATTAACTGTAGGTATGTCTGTGTCATCTCCAGGGCTGCATTTGTTCCAAAGCCTTTCATTTCATGTCAACTGAACCATACATTATATTTGAGAGATTATAGACATGAAAATGTGGTGGGAGTAAAAAACCTACAGGAGTTTTCTTCAGTTTTTAAACCTCTTCATTTCCCTTTCATTTTGTTGACGGCTGAGCTGTTGAAAAATTCACCTTCCTGCTGGACTCCGATTGGACTTTATAAAAAATGCATAAGGGGAACAACAAGACCAACAAACAAAAGAATTACGGTGAAATTAAATTTGTGCCACAGAATTGAATATTTGTTTTTTTTTTGAGGTGTAAAAGTCAGGTTGTATATTGTGCATGCAGCTAAAAGAAACAAAGTCACAAAAAGAAAAAAAACAAAACAGAAACATACAACGGAGCCACCAGGAAGAGGCCAAGCAGGTCAGACAATAATATTTTTCCTTCTTGGTGTGCACATTTTTTATGTCCCTCTCTCAAATCCCTGTCCCAACCCAACCACACCACAAAAATGTGAAGCGTAAATAAAAGTAATAAATTCTGCAGAAAGTTTTGGTTTTGTTGTGCTAATGCAAGATTAACAGTTACAGAGGTATTGTTGGAAACATCTGAATATGTTCTGTTGCTGAACTGAAAACAGCAAACGCCAAAGGACAACCACAACGCTAAAATTATTCATCACTGGAAAAAAACCACAAGTATGTATGTTCTCCCAGAACTCTCTCTAAACTTTGAGTTATTTCAGTAGCTTTAAGATTTTCTTTTTCAGCCTGTTAGATCTCAGTGCGTTGTGTTTTTGCATGAACAAGGTCTAGAGTCAAACAGATTCGTGTACAAATATGCTAACTAATATTTGTACATGAGGCGATGGTTCAAGGTCTTGTCCTTTAAAACAAGATCTTCCTCCATCCACCACATGCTTGCATTCATGGGCCGGAGACCTCGTGATATTAAAACGAGACAAATGAAGTCTATCTCATGGGGAATTAATTTTAAGCTAATAGCGATAAACCCTATGTGGTTAAGGGTTTTTTTAAACTTGAGATGTTGTGTAAAACTCATATTTTGAAAAAAGAAAAGAGGTAATTTGCCCACAATTATCTAAAATACACAAATACTTGAAACGCTCTTTGAAAATGCTTATAACTAACTTTTAGGTAGCTCAGAAATCAAATATCCATTGAGTCACACAGTGGAAACCGTCTCTGCTCTTCTTCAAAACCCAATGCAGCCCTCTGCTCTTCAGCCAATCAGCACCCAGGAAAATGGAACTGCACTCCAGGATTGGTTTTTAAATATGATGAGCAACATTTATTTAATACTGTACACACCAGGTAGCGGATTATGTTAAAGTTAACACCCAAATAGAAGTTTACCATTAATAAATGAAACAGTAAAGTTTATTTTACTGTTTTAAAGAATCTGGATTGCCTTTTATCATTTCATGGTGAAAATCTAAAATGCCTTGGTCAAATTTGAAATGACTGATCCTCAAGCCGAGGTTTTCAAAACACAGATTGAGAATTGCAAAATTTGTTTCAGTAAAAACACACATTAGGACCTCCAGAGATTGAGACCAGGATTAAATAAAACACAGAGAGAGAGAGAGAGAGAGAGAGAGAGAGAATACACAGTGGTTCAATCTGTATTTAATCAGTCTTCTCTCACTACAGTTTCTTTAAAATACACTTTGTAAAATCTTATCTCGTTTACTCTACCATGTACTGTTTTGCATGTTTGAAATTTTACAGTAAATGGAGCGTACTCTATGCTTCATGGAAAAACTCCCTCAATTTCAGCATATCTATCTCATTAATATTGTTGTCCTTTGTTCCCCTCTTCAAATAAATGTCCTGCTGCATTGTTTAGAGAGAGAGAGAAAAAAGAGGCTTTCTCCTGGCATGAATTCCAAAACAAGCCATACTTACTAAGTATTTTTCCAACTGAACTGTTATGAACTTTAACATTTAACATGCTAACTGAGTTCTGTAGAGTCTGAAATGTTGCTCTTGGGTATTTTGCAATTTCTCTTACTATTGCATGCTTTGAACTCAATGTGCTCGTGCTGGGACATCCACTCCAGGAAAAGAGTGAAATTTACCTTGAATGTTTTAGGCTTCTGAAAATAAATAAAAAAATTCCAAGGGCTCATAATAATCCTTCCCAGGGTGATGGCCAGCAGCATTTTCTTTTGGAGATCTTGTTGATGTATTTTAATGCTTTTCAGTTTAGTTTCATCCTACACCAATTCACAAGAGAGGATATCCAGAAGAAAGTAACATCAGTTTTAAGTCAAAATCAGCACGAGGTGCAACCATGTTGCTAAATGCTTTTTTTTAAATAAAGGATGAATTGTTAGCCGAGAGATCAGTCATCAGCTTTTTACTTAGTTTCTTCATTCCCACAGAAGCATTAAATGGCCACATACTCCTTCTACCTGTGGAACCTATAGTATTTGTCAAATGAATACTGTTCTGTGTCAAATGTTATTCACTGTTCATTGATATTACCTAATTTTAGAAGATTTGTTATCAGAAATGATAAATGTTTTCTAGATTCTGCTACATTTTCTGTCCACCACATTAGGATCCGTTAATGCAAGTGTCCTTGGCTTTCTGTAAGCGGTGATCTCAGGAAAACCACCTGCAGTGCTTTTTGTTTTTGATAACACAGAGAAAATGTTAGCACCGGCTGTAAGCAGGGTCTTGTGCACTCGATTTGTTTTTTTCTTTTCATAGAAAGTACTCCTGGCTCAGTGTTTCTGAGCTTTCCTGGACAGATCCATACTGTGTGTTGTTGCATAATGTCTGCTGTTCTCTCAAACTTCACTCATACTGAACAAAATTCTGCTTGATATCTTGTAAAAGGGCAGTCATTCCATGCTTCCTATTTTTGTTCTTTTTTGTTGTTGTTGCTCAAAAAAAAAAAAACTTGAGGATCCAAATTCAGCATATATAAAACTTAAATTTGACCTGTAATTTAGCTAATTACTCTGTAGTGGCCATAAGTACCAGTGGGGGAAAAAATGTGTTGCAAAAAAACTAAACCTGCCGGTCATTCTTAACACACCATCACCATGGCAACACACGCTTTTCTTTTGCAGGGACCGGAAAGTTGGTTATGGTCACATGTTGATAAAAGAAAGGCTAAGGATGTCTAAGGAACCCAGAGGGGCTGCTGAAGCCGCAGTTCCTGACAATTATAGAATATTTTATAATTATAATTATGAACTACCTTCTTTTTGGTCCATCGCATAAACATGAAAAATACTGAAGTTTGTGAAACAAATCAAGAGCGATGTTAAGTATTACATTAACTCAATACATTTTTTCCACTCCTAATACATTTTTTTTCCTTCTCTTTAAACATGTTCAACACAGAATAACTGAAATTATGCTGCGCTGAAGACTGAGCGCTAAAGGGCAGTTATGCTATATGTAATGAAATCTTTCAGAATTTTATGTCTACTATAATCACCAAGACACGGCGTGCAGCTGAGCACACACCACGGCTGTGAGCACATCACCCTCGCAGCAGATGAAATGAATGTGTTTATGCGGTACATAAAAGCTGTCGTCATTTAAGTCACAGAATCTGAGGTCAAATTATAGCGCATGACAGGCTTCACCATAAGCAGGCTCAAATTGTGAATCCATTTGTCTTGATTCACCTGCCAAAATATGAGGGGGGAGAAAAAGAGTGATTTTTTTTTACATTTATTTATTTGTTTTTAACAAAGGAGCCCATCCAGATTCTTTCACCAGTTTGAGAGTGCTCCATCTCTCTTGAGGCCGACACAATTGCATTTATTTTTAAACAAAAAAAACAAAAACAAAGACTGGATACAGCCATGATTATAGGGATAAATACAGATTAGAAGAGAATAGCTTTATGATGTTCACAGAGGAGGTAATTTAGCTCTCACACTCTGCCTTTATGGTTTGCATTTGTGCCCCCAGTGTCGCCAATTTGGTTAAATGCCTTGCTAGAACAAAGTTCCCTTTTTAAGAAAGAATTATAAATAACTCTGACCTGGTTATTTGGGAGCTAATTTCTAAAATGTAGTGTGCGTTATGTTGGAAGAACCTGAGCCTTATAATGAATGTGCTCGTCTGCCTTTTCTTGCCCTCTGTCTCTTTGTTGTTCAATCAGCAGTTGTTTATCCACTTCGCACCAGCTCCTCTGCCTCGCCCTGAATGATGGCAGGTGTTAGTAGCATCCTTCTCCTCGTGGCATTTAGCTTTGAGTGGCAGGATAATAAGACAGAGGCGTGAAGCATGGACAAAAATAGCTTCAGGCTGCACTTTTGAAAGATGAAAAACATGCAGTCTGTGTCTGTTTCACATGCATATTTTAGTTTTAAGCGCTTGGATCAAAGCCTGGTGGGTTGTTTAGGCACAAATGGTTATTCGGATGAGGTGAGCTCGATGCTCGCGACGGCGCGCACCAAATAAATCCAAAGCGGCACGGAACGGAGTCCGCAGGGAAAACACTTAACGTCCCTGGGGGCGAAGCACAGAGATTGTTCATCATGTATGATGTAAGAAATGTCACAGCACTTGTTTATAGAAGTCCCACGAAGGATCAGCGGGAAGGAAGCGTGTTCTTTTACGGCCCAGCTAACTGATTTATTTAATTTGGTTATTTTAAACGACCCTCAATGCCTCATTCATTTGGCAAATGCGGGCTTTTAAATGCGAAATGCGAAAAGAACAGAAATTTTAAAGTTAAAAAGCAGAAGTTTTAAAACATAGCTACTGTTATCAAAAGTACGCTCTCTGATATTAAAACAGACTAAAATCTACCTATTTTAGAAAAGTTAGGATTACCAAATGTACTTCTGTTTGCTAAATGGCAGAATTGTGAGAGATTTACCTTACCTCACCAACTGCAAAGTGTCTCTGTCCGGATTTCTAACCATACAGCAAGAAGAAGAGCAGCAAAAGCAAATGAGGTGGATTAGCAGTGCATGTCATAACAGTCATGAAACTGTTGAGGTTATTAAAAGTTACCTAAGATACTAGGTACATTAGCATTTAATTTCCCTTTGGGACAAATAAGGTATCTTTGAACTGAATTTTGAATTGAATACTTTTTCCTAATTATTGGAAAATATTTGATGAAGATTAGCCATTTGAAGAACCTTTGCACTGCTGTGCTGTTTTGATCATCTGATGCCAAACTGTCAATGTAAACGGACATAAAACAAGTTTATTAAAAATGTTGCATTTATTGGTTAGTACTCCTCTTATCAGTCAGCGGGGTGTGAGATGGGTTGGGTTGTTGAACCAACAAATCTCCTCCCTCACTGCTTCTATAGATAACAGCGGAACAACTGCAAATACTTAAAAAAAAAACAGCACCAGTTTGACCACAGCTTCAAGGAGACACTTTCTAATACGATGACTGACGCAGAGTCTTTGTAAGTACGAAAATACTCTTGGTGTGTACTGTGTTTAACTTCACTGGATGGGAGGAAGCAGTTTCTAATATGTTTCAGGGATAAGGCGCCAACAGATGGTGAGAGTGCTGGTCTTAAAAAGAGCAAAAAGAAGCAAAAGAGAGAAAATGCTTGGAGACCAGAGGGACCCAGAGACCCATTTGCTATGGTTAGTGTCTCCACAGATAAAAGCAAATATTGTTACACTCACTAAAAAAATTACTTTGGTGTGCCTTTTTCTTTTAAGTAGAGTTTTTAGGGTTAAACGACCATGTTTCTCTGCTTAGCTGTACTCATGCTGACATATTTTGCAGCTGGCCAGTTGAGCTCAGGGTTTTTGTGCTAAATTACAGTAAAGTGTCCTTCCTCTTTCGTGCTCTTGGCCAGCTGGATTCTTTGCCAGAAAAGGAACAGCAGGAGATACAGAAAGCCCTTCATCTCTTCTCTCTGGGCACCAGCTCGCCTAAGACCCTGCAACAGGCCAAAAACCACACCTACCGCTTCTGGGACACACAGCCCGTCATCAAACTGGGTAAGCAGAAAGTCATCCTGTCATGATGGTTATGTAGATCAGAAGTTTAAATATGAGGATTCACTGTAAGGTTTCTGTTAACTCAGGAAAAAGTGTAAATTACATTCATATATTACTGATCAGAGCAGAAGAATAAGTACATTTTTCATACTTTGGAGACAGATAGCTTTCCTTATTTTGGGTTATGTGCTGATACGTTGTGAGATAAATAGTCACTTGGATATTGTGCAGTTGGACACATGAAGTTTTTCAACCTCAGAAAGTAAAAATGTAAAGTGTTTCTATCAACATTAACCTCCTCAAATCTGCATTTATAAAATCTGACCATTCTTTTAAAACAAAAATCTTCATCTTATTATGATTTTATGACTTTATAGAATACATTATTCTGTAATTAGGCAAATGTGTTAGATTATATTAAATATTACGTTTTAATAGCTCTTTAATATTTATACGAATCTCCAAAATCTGCATAATAAAACCTAGATTTTAGTGACTAGCTTGCAAAAGTTAGTCAGAGTAAATGAATAAGCTACCGTAATTTCTTTTGCATTTTGTCTCAAAATAATCTTTCAAGCAGTTTTCTGATTAGATTTAGCAGTATCAAGCAGGTCCAACTTTCCTTTCCAGTAATGACGTTGGTCGTCAAATATCTCTGTGGATGAGCCTGTGGATGTGCTGCTGCTAGCATGAACAACACATGGTGCACATTATGTCCCTCTTAAAACTTGAAGTAGATCACCTGAATTTTATTTAGATGCCATTATGGTGAAAATGTCAAGACATGTACACTGGGTGAATGTTTATGGCCCTCTTTTTTTAAAGACAATTTTCAACTTTCACTACCTAGTGGTTATTCAGGAACACTGTGTGCTTCTGTGTTATAACGGTTTAAAGGGCAAAACAAAAATTTTATGAAAAATCTCAGGAGTTAAACAATCAGCAGCCAAACATAGAAGTTAGCAATCATCTTTTTCTGGTGACTTTTGTAACTTGCTGTAGAGACAATAGGATATAGGTGCTGTACATTTTTGCTTTGTGTTGCTTGTGTCTCCATGAGCAAAATTTATTTACATCTGCAATAGTAGTGTAGTTGGGACAAAAGAGATGGAATTTAGGAGACAGCAACCCTACCGCGGATATTTTTTTCTCCCATTTTGGAAAAATGTGCATCCCTGTGCACTATGGCCACAGGTACAAAGGTTGAGGCATTGTGGACATTAAGTATATCACAATTTGCCTGAAAATGTACAAAAGCATGGCTAAAGCAGTTCTAGGCTAAACAATCTGCCAAAATGTTTGTAGCTTATGTTTTCTTAGTGGAAACAGATTCAGAAGAGAGAGAAACAAATTGGGAGTAACCCATAAAAACTGATTGTAGTTTCTATCACAGAACGATAGAATCGGCATGTAGGATGTGGGCTTCAACACCATCGCTTTGGTTATCTCCAGATATGCAGTCCATACCTCAAATGAACTGGTATCTGAGAACTATTGTGTGATTGGCCAGAAATCCAAAGTGAGGATATTTACTATATTTACAAAGGCTGAAGTGGAAAGCACCTGTGAGGACGTGCCTGGAGTTCTGCAGTTGAGCTTTTGAAGTATTACTTGTGAAGACCAGAAGAAACTCTGTTGTTTTTCAGACTATCTTAAGTAATAAAACACAATTCTGTTTGTTCTGTATTCTTTTTTAAAAAGGTTTTTCTACCACTGGTGGCATTTATGTGCAGCAGATCAGACAGGAAATTAGTAGAGATAGAAAAAAGCTAATGTCCCGGGATGGTTCGCCGACCTGGGGATATGTGGCGGCTTCTCTCTACTCCACATCTCACCTCATGGTCATATATTCTAATCATGTGAATTCTGACATTCTGACAGAAATTGTCTTGCTGCTGGTTCACCATTTAATTCTTGGCTAAGCAGCAGAAACATGTCCTGTCATGTTTTAGGGTTTTACTAGGGGCCCAAGGAAAAATAGCCACTGGTAGTGATTTGAGAAGTTTATTAGAAAATGATAGGAAGACTTAAAAAACTTTGGAGGAAAACAAGACATGGAGTAGGAGCAAAGTCAGAAGAAAACATAGGGTAGAGAAGGAAACAGGCAGATGGAGAGAAGGGTAATAAAATAGAGAAGCTGAGGAGGAAAAACAACATCCAGAGGGATGAAAGATTAACGCTAACTTGAGAAAATTCACAAATAAAATGCAAAAATAAACTAAGAACTGAGCACAAGAGAATGAACTGAAATAGCAAGACAGATAAACAATAAAATAATCAAAATGCATATGCCGATAAAAACCAAAACACCCCCAGAACCGTGGCATGTCATGAACTGAATGACTCATTTTGTAAGGAACCATTATACCCTTGATATAGATATTTATGCATGTTTACTTTAAAATCATCAGAGCATTGATATGAATTTTTGAGCTGCACAGTGGTGCAGCTGCTGGCTCTGTTAACCACTACAAAAGGTTCTGGGGTCGAATCCCACCCTGGGTTCTTTCTGCAGGTTCTCCTCTTCTACGCTGTATTTCTGGCTTCATTTCACAATCAAAAAATATGACTGTTAGATTAATTAGTTTCTGAATTATCCTTGGGTTTGTATGTACGTGGGGGTGAGCGTGTGTGTGTTCATGTGTTGGTCCTGTGTGTCTTTGTGTTACTCTGTGATGGACTGGTGACCTGGTCAGGGTTTACCCCATGTCTCATCCAGTGACCTTTAGAGGTCCCATCAACGATACATGGAAATCATTAATAGATGTATGGATAAAAATTGAATTTATTAACTTGATTTTAAAAAAGAAGATTTTAAAAACAAGAAACTGTGAAGATGTTTTTATTTCCTTTTCGTAAAACAAAAAAAATGGATACGGCTTCACCTTGAACCTGGGGAAGTGGAAGGCTTTAGAGGTTGAGCTACAAAAATAATAAAATGAAAACTGACTGAAGTGGTGTTGTGACTCATGAAGCATGTCACTATTATGTTCACCTTGAGAGGTGGTTTTGCAAGCAGCCAAGGCCAAATAACTTATTGCCAGGGCTGGCCCAAGCCTCCATGGCGTCCTAAGTGAAATTTGATTTTGGGGCCCTCTGCTAACAATGTAGACTGGCTGCAATCAGTAGTTTGATCATTAGGTCATTCACACACCTGCTATAAACTTATTGTATCTCTGGCATACTGTTTACACTATATACATGTATAATATAGGATACAATTATTGGCCAACTGATTTATCGGTCAGTTGATTTCTGGGTACCGATTTTCTTAATTTTGGGGGATCGTGATCTGCTGATATTTATATGTGAAGCTGATCTTATCTCCTAATCTTATGTTGGTCAGCAAAGGTTTGAAAATCAGTCTCTGTCCTCTTCTGCTCTGCAGTGAGAGGTTTGACTGACAGAACAGCCCACCAGGTCAGGTCTGAACATTTACAGTTAACAATATTCACCCCACTGATGCCAACTCTCAGAGACTTTCTTGCTACATTTAGCAAAAATATATATATTTATATTTCAGACAAAAAAATTCATATCAGCCAAAATAAAAATCGGCAGGTCAGGCTTTTTAAAGATCACTCACCAGGGATCGGCCAGAAAACTGCAATCGGTGCTTTTAACAGAAGTTTTACATAACATAGAAGTTGATGTAAAAATATTGTTTGTTTTAGCCACAAAATGATTACACTCTGCAGCAAACAACATATCCCCAACTACAGCATAGAGTAGCCCATCGATGTAGCAGCTATGTAAAAACATTTCGCTAGACAATATCAAACATTGAGAAATTTTAATTATTATTACCAAACACGGTGGTTTGAAGCCAAAAATACCTCAGAAATATACGGAGCCAACCATGAGAATCGACTCATTTAAGGTTAAAACTCAGTTTTACTCAAACACCAAGACCCTTTCATAAATGTTTGGCTGTTGAACTGGACCGTTCCAGGTCGCTTTAAAGCTAATTTTCTATTAGTAGCTTTACAAATCTTTTACATTACATTACCAAGGCATATTAAAACAAACCTTTATCTTGGCTTTTTCCTATTCTTCCTTTATCTTTTCTCCCTCCCCACAAGATAAGTCCTTTTTTGAGACATTGTTTTGCTTACTTAACTTCTGACCGGAGCTTTGGACGTTTGGATGCTCACTGCACATTGCACAGCAGCTCATACCAGCGAAGTGTGTGGTACCTACCGCGGCCGCCAGGGGTCCCCAAGAGCAATTTATTTTTCTTTTTATCCATAAAATAATGATTTCTACATTATCAAATATATATTATTGTAAAAACAAATAACTTCATAGTGAAATTTTGTGTTTTTGATATTATAATGACAGAAATAATTACTAAAAATAAATAAATAAACTCCATTGAGGGGGCCCTAAGCGGCTGCTTAGTTTTCTTATGCCTTGGATAGGCAAACTTTACCCAACTAAAGGTTTCACGTTCCTAAAACCACACATGAAAACTGGGAGGATAGCTGTGATAGAGTCATTAGCAGAAGCAGACGGCAGACTCAGGCACCAACTTGCCTTCGGGCTCTGTAAGTCACAGCCGACGGGGCCCGGGGAACCGCAACAACCAGCGTGGACAGAGTCCAGAACAGCTGAGATGGGAACGCTCCCAAACAGATCCAGATTGAGAGGCTGGGGTTGAGTTTCTTCAGGGCTGGGTTGTCTTTTCTCCTCCGTTCCCTGGAATTGTTTCTCTTTTTATCACTACTTTGTTGTCATTTTCGGTACGTATGGCTAAGGGTGATAGTAGGCAAACTTCATTTGTTTGTTTTTTTTGGCTTCGCTCAGGTGACCACATTACAACTCATGGCCCAGTCGAGGAGGTGGATGCCAGTATCCGGAGTGAACCATGCTTACTTCCTCAGGGATTCTCCTGGGATACTCTGGACTTGAGCAGTCCTTTTGTGGTAAATCACACACCATCACCACTGGAACACATCAATAACTACAAACCTATCTGAAACTCATCTTAAAGGAAAGCCAAACAATAGCTGGTATTTCTATGGCATAAAACATCCAAAAATAGCAAATGTATTCAAGCATTGAACTTTTTCACATTATGTCACATTTCAACACAAATATTTATGTATTTGGTTGTAATTTGATTTATGTTGATCTCTACAGCCTCTTGACAACGTGTATTTATTGCTCTTCAGGTTTTCTCAGGCCTTATCAGAACAGTTGAAACAGCTGGTTGTAATGTGACAAAATGTGAAAACATTTAAAAGGTATGACTACATTTTTAAGGCCCTGTAGTTCTGTTGTTTCCTTGACAACCTGTGTTTTAGATAGGCTTGTTTACCAGATATGGTGCTGCTCACTCTGGTGGACAGTTTTTAAAATCATGACCCAGCCAAATAAGGTTAAAAGAATTGTTTTATTTTCCGGTTTTCTTCACAGTTGGGAGAGCTGTGCCATTTGCTAAATGAGAATTACATGGAAGAAGACGACAACACAATCAGATTTAACTTTTCTCCTGAGTATCTACTGTGGTAAGCTGCTGTGTTTAATAGTACCTTATCAATCAATTTTTAAATATTTATGCAGTCCATTTAATAATCCAGTGGACATTTCTGTTTCAACCTACCCCCAATTAATGTTCAGTTGAGAGCATTTCACAGATCTTCGTCGGTCTGTCACAGCCCAATAAATTCAGCTTGTTTATTTTAAAGTAAGCAAACTGCCTGTACTAATCTCCTTCTTTTTAGAGCTCTGGATTGATTGCTTTCCAACCCTTTGGGCCACTTGCAGCAAACCATTTAACGCTTACTTTGAATTTAATATTTGTCATTAGTTTTAGAAGAGCTAGAGCTGACCGTTGGTCCCTGAAGATAAAGAAAAAAAAAATTCATGTAGAAATGTACTGAAAGTGAACATGTTTTTCAGAGACATACTTAAGTGTCACTGATCTCTTCCTAAGGGCTTTACAGCCTCCAAACTGGCTGCTCCAGTGGAACTTGGGCGTGAGAGTAGACGCAAATAAGAAGTTAGTCGGTTTCATTGCTGCTGTACCTGCTGATGTTCGTATTTACGAGACGTGAGTAGCTCATAAATTCATGCAAAGATATGTGTGTGTGTGCGTGTGTGTGCGCGTTGGTATGTGTGTGTGTGTGCGTGTGTGTGTGTGTGTAAACCCAAAATCAAGAGCCTGAAATCTGTCTCACAGGAAGAAGGGGTTGGTGCAGGTCAAATTCCTGTGTGTTCATAAGAAACTGCGCCTCAAGCGGATGACCCCAGTTCTGATTCGGGAACTTACCAGAAGGGTCAACCAGCAGGGGATCTACCAGGCTGTCTATGCAGCTGGCACAGTGTTGCCAACACCAATAAGCTCCTGCAGGTAGCTACTGCACATGACTGAGTCACATTAAAGTAAATTCAAAGCAGAATCATAGCCATCAGTTATTTGAAATTGCATTTTTCTTATGTGTACATACATGACCTTGCCTACATTTTTACCACCTTTTTCAACATGACTTATGCAAATTCAATGTGTTTCATTCAGAATTGGGGCAATGCAACACAAACTAGTGGATAATAATAAAGGAGAGGGAAGATTAAATTATTTTTCCAAAGAAATCTGAAAAGTGTGGCACACATTTAAAATTTAGCATGCCACAAGCCTTGCAAGAGACATAGGAGAAAAAGGTGCGTGCTTCACCTTCTAGCACAACAAACCTACATATTCAGCAAGATCTACTATAATTTTGTTTTTTGTCTTTTTTTTTAATCAAAGTACCTTTTACACGCCAAATTACCAAGTTACAGATAAGACCAAATCAAATTGCAACTAAGTGGAGAGATTAGATTTTTATTTTTACTGGCTCTGTCATCCAGTCTGATTGATCCTGAATCATTTTAAAAGAAAAACTGGCAAAAATCCAGTTTCTACATGTGCAAATCCAAAAGAGTTGCAGCTCTGATACTTGAAAAATCCATTCTATTAAATATTAGTACATACAAAGTATAGACATTCTGACAATCATGTGATGTTTTACTTTCACTCAAAATTTATGTAGCATAATGCAAGGTGGCAGAAACTTTTTCAAGGCCATACATGTCATTTGTAATAGTCTTTCTGTTCAGTGATCTCACTGTATGTACAATATTTTTCCTCTAAAGCAACATCTGCCTTTGTCATCCCTGATATAAACTAATGAATCCTCTCAGCCAGTGGCATCGCCCTTTGAATCCCCGTAAGCTAATGGAGGTCAACTACCCCTGTCTAAAGCAGAACATGAATCTGCAGCGAGCCTTGAAGTTTAACCGCTTACCTGAGGTTAGTGTGTGCTGCCATCTAGAGACAAACATGTATTATTGTTACTGAAGGGACAGAGGTGTTAGACTGTAAAAATATCCTAAGAGAACTAATTTAAGCAGTAAGGATTTCTTAAATATTTTTTTTCAAGGTGACAAAGATAAAGGGCCTGCGTCCTATGACTAAAGAAGATACTCCAAGGGTCCTTTCATTACTTGAGAAAAACCTCTCCAACTTCCACCTCAGCCCCATCTTATCGCTGCAGGAAGTAGAGCACTGGTTCTTACCAAAGGAGAATGTGAATGACACCTACGTGTTGGAGGTTTGACCTTCTTCTATCTGTACTTTAAATTCCTTTGAACAGAGAAAAACTTTTTTGTTAAGAATTTAAGCTGCGCTGCGGTGGTGGTAAAATTGACTGACCTTCCGTTCCTCGCACACAGGCGGACAATGGTACTCTGACTGACATGGTGAGTTTCTATGCCGTCTCCTCCAGGGTCCTAAACCATCCAGTTCACACCAGTCTCAGAGCCGCTTGTCTTCTGTACGCCGTCTGTAATGTCACTGGGGTGGCTGACCTCATGCAGGACTCATTGGTTCTGGCTAAAGCTGTGAGTTTATCTGAATATAAGCATCTCTGATTTAACAAGCAGTGGAGTGAAAAATGCCCACACTTTTCTTTCTTTGTTTTTCTTTTTTCCTTCCACAAACAGAAAGGCTTTGATGTCTTCTGTGCTCTTGATGTGATGGACAACATGAGTTTCTTGGAAAAGCTCAAGTTCACCATCAGCGATAAGAGTGTCCATTACTACCTGTACAACTGGAAATGTCCTCTCATGAGCTCGGACAAGGTACTCACCACTGTAAAGTCTCCACTTGCCAAGAGAAACATCTGTCAGTCAGGACCTGTAATGATCTTTTACCACTTTCATTTCTGATAATACTGTCAAAGGCTTGAATCTGTTTTACTTGGAACTACAATTTTTTTCACAAAACAGAAAATTTTAGGCTTGAGATTATTTATTACAAACCAAATTGAAAAGGAAGATACATCGGGTAAAAATTATAAAAAAAAAAAAAAAACTGTGTGAAAGAAGTAAGAAAGCTTGAATGTTTTTTTTTATTTATTACACATAAAAAGCAGCTTTTGTAATTTGCTTGAACCAGAGCATCTGATTCCTTTCTTGTTAAGCCATTGTATGCAGATTTTAATTGCTCATTCTTAGGCCAGAATCCTGTTGAGAGACCAGGTTGAGGAAAACTTCAACCTTTGGACAAAGCTTCACATTTGACCCTAGTTATTTAGTATACAGACGTTAAGCCCAAATCTTCACACCTTCGCCACCATGCTGGATTCTGTGGCTACAGCAGTGATAGTTTGCAACCATCCACACTAACAGGTGTTTATTTTACAGGTCTGTCTGGTGTTACCCAACTAATCTGAAGCATTGAAGATGAAATGATCTGCATCACTACCTGTGCTTTCAGCGTTCACTATGATGTTCAAAATTAATAAAAGGAAAAGTAGCTGATGGAGCAGTTACAGTCAGATGGATTCATCTATTACATTGTAATGCCTGTTTGTATGTTTACATGTGAATGCACATGTATGAGACTGTGCGTGGGTATAATGATCAACATCAAAAGGTTGTAATGTTACCGTGATCAGTCCTAAAACTGCATTAATCATTGACTAAAGCTCCACCTTCAGAATGTCAAGAATAAGCAATCATATAAAACTCATAGTTTAATTCAGAATACATGTTAGAACAAAGGAAAACCTAATAAAATCCGTCCTGAAAACCTGAACGTCTAATGCATATAATTTTGTTATTTTATCTCTGCAAAAGAGGCAAACAATTCTGGTTAGAGCTTTCAGGGGTTAATAATTACATAAAACAGTAAAGCTTATCGCTGTGTAACTGTTACACTGTGTGAGCCAACCACAAAACAAATGCCACATGTTGCATATTGTTTTAGGTTGAGCAGTAGGGTGCGCTACAGTATAATGTCATAGGCAGGTTTTGCATCTGAATGTACTGGAAACCAAAGTAAAGTTTGGATTTGGATAGTGACACACAATGAAGTGAGGAAAAGGCGTATAAACTAAACAGCATATATTAAGCAAATGTCAGCAAAAGAAAGTTCATTTATTGTAAAGCTACAGAGATTTATAATTTCAGTAAAAGGTAAAAACATGCCTGCAGTATATGTTTTGTTTTGTTTTCTTACTTGTTTCAAGCAGTATTAATGTAACTCAGGTCAAATGCAATTCTAGATATTGTTATGGCTTTCCAAAACCTTTAAGTGTACCATGTTATCTTGAAGTAATGTGACAACATTATAGATGAGCTTAAGTATGAATTAAAAGCATACCGGTAAAAACATTACAGTGAATTCGATTTTTACACTGTTTTACCTATGAATTACGAATTGATCGGAAAAAACATTTTTTTTTTTGCTCCGTTCTTAGTACTGTACTCTATTCACACAGGAAGAAGTTGCTAATGTTTTCAAAATCTGAATTCAGAGGATGTTTAGGTTGTTCTTCTCTGTACAAAGAGAGCAGACCATTAAATTATCTTTGATCAATTTGTTTTGCGAGACAAATAAACCAAGCAGGTTCAGTTTATTTATCTGTGTTCAAAAGATTAGCATTTTTCTATTAAATGATTCGTAGGCTACTATAAGGTCCCAGATAAAATTCGAAGAGATAATAGAGAATGGGGCGTTTACTAGCGTCTCATGAACGCAACGCTGTGGCGAGATCTGACCAATCAGGAGCCAGAAGGCATTTTAAGTTTGAAGAGACCGGACTTCACCGGAGCACTCGCTGCAAGCTTTGCTAACGAGCATTGAGCTGCGAGGAATGTGCATTTAAAGCCGGACTGCATTCTGAAGAAGAAGGTAAGTGTTGATTTTCTTTTTCTTTTCTCTCATTGCTCTGGTTAACGGTCGCTCTCTCTGGCGGAAAGTCAACGACCGCCTCGAGCGATGTGCTCAGGTTAACGTTAGCAGGAACTTTTCAAAAAACAGCTGATGAGCGTTTATACTCTGTGGTTTCCTCACACTTTGTAGTACCTACTTTCACACAGACGTTGTTGTTGTGCACTAGTTGTTTTTCCTGGCTTCTGAAGAGACCTCAGATTTAAAACAAAGCGCAGGTATGTTGTTCCAGGGTATAAAGTTGCGAGATTATTTCTACGTTTTCGTAATAAATGAGTCGTTGCAGCGTAACTTCTCTATTGTTGCTGGCGGGGGTTAGCAAAAAACCTGCGCTTCCTGTGACGATATCAAGTCATTTCAGTGTTTTTTTTAAAAGGAAATGTTAATCACTCGTTGTTCATTGTATGGTACGGTAAAGTCAACCTGTCATTCATAAACTCATGGTCTGTCACTGCATTAGTCAAGGCTCCGTTCACAACACTTTAACCCCATCAAGCTATTTTTTGTCTTTAACGTTCACTTGTTAAGTTTATTGAATTGCTCATGGTGTTACAGTTTAATAGGTGTTTTCTGTTAGATTTTTCCTGCACCCTTTCATCTGCTACCCTTATTCTGCAAACAGTCATAGTAAGAGGTCAACGTTTGGGACAGTGCTGTGCAAACCCAGCTGTAAAAACAAAGTGAGTTTAAAAAAGTTTTAGGAAAGTTGAAATACCCCCACTCCGTAAAACCTTTTCCTTCGGTTCAGTGGTGAGAACTATTCTTGTAGTTCCCCACAGTTAACATTATTATAGTTTTGAAACAGATCTATTTGTCTGTGTCGTTCTGCCCAGGCAATGCACATAGTGTCAAACATATTGAGCAATTTGTAGCTCCAGGCAATGAGGTGGTATGATAGTTACGACACTGTAGTAACTGTGAATAAAAATACAACTGAATTTCATTTTTAACAATTGTAAATCTATGGTATTTATGTCATGTTCTCACATTCTGCTCAATTGTTTTTCTACAGTCAGATTGAATAATAGTAAACCTCTCCAGAGAGGAAATGTGAATAAAAACGGAGAAATCACAAATACTTGTACCTTGAGTGAATTAGGTCTATTTACCAACTTTCTGTTCTGCAAAGAAATGCTTTCTATGACTTCTTTCATGGATGTAGACTTATTGTGAATGATTGTTTATTGTAAGGGCATATTTTATCAGGCTTATTAATAATTAAATAGCAAAGAAATAGAAAAAACTGATGTTTGTTTTATTGAGGGCATACTGTATGCCATGTGAGTTTAAAACAACAATGTGTTAATGTAATTGTTTTTATATAAAACAGTAAATAAATTATTCCAGCTTGAGCTCTCGAATCTATTTATGTTAACATTTATTTTAAGTTTCCTTTGTGCTCCAGTTTTGAGAAATCTAGTCACTCTGACACTTTCTGTTGACTCTTATTAAAATAACTTCAAATTGGAGGAAAAGAAAGATGAGAACCTGTTCACCCCTTCGCCTGTGGTGGCGCTGCACCAAGAACCACTCAAGAAAACAACACATAAACGAGTGCAACTTCCTTTTTCCCCAAATGTAAGCAAAAATAGAGTGACATGAAATTTTAGTGGTTGTAGAATTAGTCTTTTTTTTAAAACCCTACAAACCATTTCTTCTGCTAGAGCTAGATAACAAGTGATTGTTTTGGTTCTATTTACCCAGAATGCTCTTTGCTCTTGTCCACTTCTTGCTTTTGGAGCGTTTGCATTCAAACTGCACCAGAGTTTGTTTCAACCGAACTGAGACCTTGGTTTTTAGGTGGACCAGAGTTCGCTGTTTTGGTCCACATCAGAGTTTGATAGTGCATTCATACCGCCCCTAGTGAACCGGACTTTCTAGACAAACACACCAGAGTTCCATTAAACTGACTAAATGCACCCTTACTGTCGACTTTGGTTTACATTGTACAGCTGTTGACAGTCCTGCGTCCATTTAATTAGTTTTGACATATTTAATGGTTTCCCTTGAGACTAAACTAATCTTGAAGTATCTATGATCTGTTTTTTGCAGTTGCAGAAAAAAAGTTGTCAGTTATTTTTAGGTGTGGTAGCTATCGTTTTAGAAGTAAATCTTGCTTTTTCCACATTATGAACTGAATGAACCACACTGAGCCCTCATACCTATAGGTTATGGAATTTGAGGCACACCAACCTGTCATTTTTCTGTTCCAAGGCATCCCAGCTGCTGGTGTCACAACAGGCCTCCCCAAACCTCCCTGATTCACACAGAGTTGTGCAAGATGGCAAGAAGAAAACGCCTCTGAAGAAGGTGTTTATGCAGATTCCAGTGGCTTTTTTTTTCCTTTCTTTTTTTTTCTTGAACAATGAGGTTGTTGTCGTTGATAAGCAAAGGTGAAGGTTATCTGGTTTTAATCTCCTGAATAACTCTTTTCAGTCAGGAGAGGCTGGTGTTGCATTGCCCTTGCAGGAATCTTGTTTTTTAAACTCAGGCAAGAGTTCCTCCAAATAGTGTATGATTGTGTCCCAGATGAGGGCCTCTGCTGCAGAGACATGTTTTGTTCTGTACTGGAATTTTTCCCCTTTAGTTCAACTGAACATAACCAGGAAATAATCAGGTTTCAATTTCTGGAACAGTGAAAATATTCAAATGAAAAATTACAATGTGTCTTAGGCTTCATGTTACAGTGCTGTATCCTTGATAGTTGTGCAAAGTCATCCTTCCCAAAACCTTTTCAAAGTTAACTGACCAAATATTCTCTCTCTCTCTGTCAAATCACTGTACTATCTATCTGTTGGTCTGTCATTTGTCGTCATGTATTTTTATTTTTTTTTTGTAGAGCATATTGAGAAAATACATCTTTGGACAATATATACTCGGATACAGTTTCTACGTGACACAAAATTGACTGGTGTTTGTGTAGCAGCTTTTTCAGGAGAGTGATTTATTTTCCTTGCTGCTGATTGGAGCCCAAGAGTTGAGATAAGGAAGACTGTAGATGTTACCTTATGCGTTAGCGCCAATAGGGTTTCCATTGTGCGTATCAATGCATGACAAAGTGTATACTGTTTGAACTATTAAAGTAGGGAGGTATTAAACATTTTTAGCGGGGGTCTCAAGTATTCATGGATTCTAGCTTTAACACTGCTCCTCTGGTTTGTGAATACTGGCGGTCTGCTGTACTGATGAAAGGTAGGGGTTTATTTTGCTGTACTGATTAATTTTTTCATCTAGTATTGTCGGCATCAGCAAGTATCTGGTCTTGAATGACTCTTACCTTTTTAAAGTGATGTTGCATTTTAGTTGCTGCTGTAAAGGTTTCAAGTTTCTGAAATCAACGTAGAGTGAGAAACTCGTCTTGCTGATGATCAAATAGTCGAATGTAACAACATGAGTAAGAAAAAAGTCAGCATTCAGTTCTTACTGATACTCTTTCATCCTCTCTGGGAGTTCTCCCTGGCCTGACCTGTGCACTACTTGGCTGTGTTACTTAACAGTTAAATAAAATATGTCAACTTAACTGTAAAAGGAGGCTGCAGTAATTTAGACAGTAACCACCCACACATACCCATCCCTCTTTCTTTTTTTCTGGTTCCATCTTTTTTCTCATTTGCTTTCAGTTATAGTTGAACTGTTGCAAGAAGTCTTCCAGTACAAATATTTACATAATGCAGAAGGGAAATGATAGTGGGACAGCAAGGATGTCCAGAGGGAAGAGTACGAGGGGTCACCCTCAAGCTAAGACATACTTATAAAGTTGTTGGACCCTTTCCAGCATCTGAATCAAAATCCTAAACCCGTTTAGTTTTTCTTGCATGGCACCTCTGGGTTTTTTTTTATACACAGGGTACTTTCTATTGCATAAAACTTATCCCATGCTGGATTCACATGTCAGTTAACATCACCAATGAAAACAAAGCATGAGAATAACATGTGTCCTCAAAACAACTCTTTCCATTCATGTCTACCCGCTGGCCATTGCATTAATGCCCATGTGAGTAACAGATGTTACCATTAAACATCAATGAATAATACATGGATGCTCTAATGTATAATCAGTAAACCATACCAGGCCATCAGGCTGCTCCTATACAGATTGGAAAAAGAATTAATAAGCAATGTTTGCCGACCTCACTGAAACAGGAATTTCTTTTTTATGCCTTATCTTTACTTGCATTCGGGGACTTTTGCAGTTATATCTACACAAATTGAGTTTCTTCTTCAGAGTTGTGAAAGATAATGCAGATTATAGAAACAGAATTTTGCTGTAGACATAAGGCATGAACCTGTAGTAGATGCTCGTGTTTCCATGGTATTATTAGAATTACACAAGACGTTTTAAAACAGAAAGTAACATAAATAGATTGCTTTTATTTAAAGCATAAAAGCACTAATTATTCTTACTGCTGCTAAAATATAACATACCAATCATAGCAAGAAAGTATAGACTGAATATGCAAAACATTTTGCATTTGTTTTCAGGTAAATGTGTTTCTGGTGTAGGATATTATCTTTTGGACATTCTGATGTTTTTAACATACTGCTCGGAGTTTGACAAGCTTTTTTTTTTTTAGGCTAGTCCGCATTCTGCTGCTTTACAAATAAGTTGGATTTTTTTCTTGCAAACTGTTTTAAGGCAGTGTTGCACTAGTTTGATAAACATTTGCTTTTAATTTTGGGGATGAATATTTGTCTTTGTTGACATGAGGGAGAGGAATATTAACTGTTCAACTCTATTGACGGAAATTTATGTATTTAACATTAATACCAGCCATAGCCATTCAGTAAAACAAACTTGTTTTGTAGATGTATGAGGTTTAAAACCAACTGTGCAGGCCTTAATTAATTTAAAGTGTATGTCATGAAATGGTTAATGCATCTACAGCTAATGCTCTATCTACCTCCCTACACCCCCTGTAAAGACAGCAGATCCTTTAACTCTTCCAGCCCCCTCCTCAGTTACATTCCTGCTGGCCAGATGGTGTCTGCTCTACATAGTGGACACCAGAGAGCCAGGAGGGAGAAACCCCACCAGCAGGATTCTCTGGACGACACACTCTACCCCAACGATTCTCACCCCTCCTCAAATTGCTTGGTTTTCTACATCCAGCTTTGTCCTTGCCCTTATTTTGCAGACAGAATATTCTGGGAATAGAGTCCATATTGAAACGTTTTTGAGGTGAGGAAAAATCTCATTATGGTTTCTTTGGGATGACAGCTCTGTTGTTGCTCAGCAGTGAACTCTGCAGCAGGAATATGGTTCATGTATACATACTCACCCAGAGTTATTGTCAGAAGTGTGGTAATGGTTGGCCACATTAACTTTAATTGGAAAATGGGTTGTTGTCATTCACTTTCTGGCCAATGAGAGTTTTTACTACAGCTTGTCAAAATTCATTTGTCTGACTTTGAATCTTAAGTCCTTGCACAGTAACGTCAAACAAGCACAGAAAAGGTCATTGGGAAACTAGAAGGGAAACAGAAAGTTTGCACGAAAATGAAAAGATCAGATCAAAAACAAACTGGATTATTGCCTTGATAAAGTAACCTGTGGGAAGCCATTGTCCATTTGTGCTTTTTCTGTCAAGAGTAAGCAAAATAAATGCAAATGAAGTCATAAGGGGTGGAGGTGCTTCTACACAAACACACAGAACTAAATAAGAAGTAGGTCGAATGGTGAGAGCTCCAAATGGAGCTCTTCCACAACATATGTCTTCCAAACAACTATCTGGATTTTTCTTTCTGGCTTGCATGAAAGGCTTCACCATGTCTGTTGTACAAACGTGTGTGTTGCATGCATATGATGGCCTGGCTAGATACAGCACTATAAACCCCACCCTTCCTTCTCATCTCTCAGGCTTCCCTGATTGCAGTCTTGTTGTGTGTATGCCTAATGGTCTGTTTTCTGTGATGTTCTTGCTAGATGTCTTTCAGTTTGCATGGTATTGTGTACGTGTGTGCTTGCTTTCCTTTACGTCACATTTAATGGTTCCTGTGAAAGCAGCAAATGGAAAGCCGGAAGACTGGGACAAAGAGCCATCCTGTAAATAGATGGGGGAAAACACACACACATACCGCTCTGGTGTGTTTAATACTGAACCATTACAGAAGGTTAGGCAGCGTTCTTTGTCTCTGTGGTGACAGTTACGGCTCAGACCTGACCAGGTCAGTAGGTCTTTACAGTGTCACTTACTAAGGCAAAGCTGAAAACAAGCATGAGTGCCTCCGGGGGGTTATTATGTCAACTGCCTTTCGGGTGACTAGATACAGTCAGCAGGAGTTCTGGTAAAAGGGATTTAGGGGAGTTTGTGTCTTCCTAAGGCAGAGAGGAAGAAGAGACAGGGAGGGTGGAAGAAGGAGAGGGAGGGAAGGAGGGAGGGATTACTCTCAGGCCCTGTTTTTAACTCCATCCTTTGCCCTCTGCTCCTGCTTAAAACTTGCCTAGATGTCTTTGACGTCCTGGAAACACACACTCCACTAAAGCCTGTTCTGTTCTACATTTTTATCTCCTTCCCTCATTCTCACTTCTTTGACCTTTGCAGTTCTCTTCATCCTTCTGCTGAACACGCTTTACGACTTCCAGTGTTTCCTCTTGTGCTTTTTGTATCCGCTTCTCCAGCTAGGCTTCTCTTCCTCCGTCTGCTGCTTTTCTTTCCTCTGCCACTTAATCCACGTCACTCCCTCTTTGCTCCTTGTCGTTACGGCTGAAAGGTCGAGTGGAGTCCGGTCTTGTGAAAGAAGAGCTTGTTCTGTCGAAGACAAACACGCCCTCCTGTCATGATCATCCTTCCAACCTTTCTATTAATGGAAGCCCTTTTCTTTCTACAGAGTGTTGTAAGCTTTTGAAATTTCAATTAAAACTTTGTTCCACCAGTTGTTGGAGGCAGTGTGCCTAAACCGCTTTTAGTGCATAAAGATTAGTTTTTAATGAGAAACATGTTGGCCACTCTGTATGTGGCTGATTGCTACATAAGGGTGGCTTAAAAACTGATGACTTGTTCTCCCTCTCTCCTTTCCTTATGTCTTGTTTGTTTGTGTCATTTTAATTTATTGAAGGGAGACCTTAATATGCGCTCATAAGGTTAGAGTTAATGGCAGAACATTCAATTCAAAAATACTTTATTAATCCCAAAGGGAAATTAAATATTGTCGTAACTCATAGTAACCAAGGTTCTTCATAGAGTTTTTATAGATGCTAATAGCTACGGACGGATCTCCTGTGCTGGTCTGTGTGCACAACAGACTTATAGAAAATATGCAGAGTCTTTCTTCAAACACTGAAGGACCTAAAGTTCTCAACCACCTCCACGTCTTCTCCCATGATGGAAAAAGTGTTTGACCTAACCCTGTTTCTCTTGAAATCAACAATCAATTTCTTGTTTTGTTCACATTTAAGTGAAGGTGATTGTTTCCACTCCATGCTATAAAGTAATCCACCAACGCTTCTCGTCCATCTCTGATTCACCCAACAAATGCCGAGTCAGCGGAGTGTTTTTGCAGATGACAGGGATTTGGAGGTTGGAGGTGAACAGTTGGAGGTGTACACAATGAAAAGAAATGATGAGAGCACAGTCCCCTATGGTGCTCCTGTGCTGCTGACCGTCCAGTCTCTCAAACTGCTGTCAGGTAGTCATTGATCTTATGGTGTGTTCGATAAAGCAAATCATGCTGAATTGAATTTTTGAGGAAAACATTCTCGAAAGTCAAACAGGTCTCCTTTATTTAACTCCTTTTTCAAAAAGAAAAAGTGTTTCTTTTTGAACTTTTCATATTTCTAGATAGCTGAAAAGGTCTAAGACGTAACTTAGGTGTGTGTATCTTCTTATTAAAAAGATACACACACATACAAAAACCTGGTTTTGTCAGTGAAGCAAAGTTTCCACTCTCCACCTTCTTCCCTCTGGAGGAAAGTGGGTCAGCTGCTGGCCCTCTTTTATGCTGTTTCCTTTTGTGTTGTCCAGGGCTGCAAAGCAGTGTCTTAATAGGTCTCTGATGTCTGTGGTAACTTTAGGTGGATTCCTGAACATTAACAGTGCCAGCATGTTGTAAACATACAGAGCAATAATAAACCTTCTCCAAAAACTATTTCAGGTGTTTGAGCAGTTTTATGCAGTTTTGTGCGTTTTGAACCAAGAATATGTCAAAATGTTTACAGTTTCTGGGGTAGATCTCTTAAATGTCATTTCAAGGTTTTCAGTTGCAAAAGGAAAAAAAGTAATATTAAAAAAAATACCACTGGTAAAGCAAGCCCCACTCAATGGAAGTGCATTTTGATTAATTTAAATGCCGTTATTATAAGATGACATACTCAAATCAATCAATCAATTAAATTTTATTTGTATAGCACATTTCAGAATCGAGGCATTTCAAAGTGCTTTACATCATATCAAACACAGAAACACACAACATAGAATCAACAATCAAAACACGACATTAAGTCAAGTCCCATCAATAAATTTGTAATTTATTATGTTTCAAATAGAATCCTAAACAAGTGGGTTTTTAGTCGAGTTTCCGTCCATAAAAGGTTTACTGGTTACACTCCTACTGTGGTATATAGAACGAAATACGTATTGGTATGTTTATTCCCAGTCACGCTCACAACCACGCAGTTTAAAACGACGTAAATAGCCTTCCAACGGGCTCCGTACACCTCTTTCACGGAATTTGGAGCAGGGACTCCATGGTTGTCATTAAAAAATGACTCTAGTTTAAAACAAAAAGTTTGCCTCTTTGTTTCCAGTCTTTGGGTTACTCACTTTGTAAAATAAATGTGATTTCTTTTAATTGTTACATTTGAGACATGCAACCTTTTCGATGTAAATTGACTGTTCCTGTGCAGGGCTGCGGCTGCATTCCTGTTTTGTCATTCTTGTGTGAACATGTGATTTCTGCAGGAAAAACAGTTTGTTAGGCAACAGGTCAGCGTTTACCCTCAGGCGGGTTTCTGCCTGGTCTTTATCTTAATCTGAAATATAAATGTTTTTGGTTGGTTTTTGTCCTTTTTAGGCAAGAAACACTGTCAATAGCTACTCATAAAGGGAAGTTCACATTTAAACTAATTAAACACATAGTTTTATATTCCAACCTTTTAAAAGACAATAACTGAAGCCAATTAAAACCCAAACTTTTCTCCAAAAGTTACATCATGTAGGATCACATAAATCATGTTTAATGTGAAAATGCAACATTATGGTCCACACTATAATGTGGAACACCACTGATTTGCAGAGAATAAGCCACAACAAGCTATTGCTAAAAAGTTCACTATTTAGAACTTATTAAAGGAAAGTTAAGTGGAAGGAAAATATTTTGTAAAAAAAAAAAAAAAAAAAGGTTCACTTGTTACTTGATTACTGCATATCCCAGATACCTGTTGGAAATGTCCCATTCTGTTCAGCCACTTTGTAACCAAAGACAAAGCGAGAAGCTTCTTATCTGGGCTAGGAAGAAAAAAGAAGCAGGTTGGTGGTCCGAAGTCCTCTTTTCACAATATAGTAAACTCTCTGTTTCAATTGGAAATCAATGTCCCAGAGTCTGGAGGAAGGTTGGAAAAGTACAGAATGGATCCAGTGTAAAGCTTTGTCAGTCAGAATTCTTAAATTAAACATTTTTAATTATATTTTGATTAACTCAGATGCACCTACACAAATTTAATATTTTGCTATTTAGTGCTTACACCTCAAACCTCATGCTGCAGTACTTTCTTTTAAACTGCAGGATTGTATGAATATTTTTTACACCAACTTCTTCCTCCTTTCGAGTTCTGCTCTGCTGCATTCAATAGTCAAGACTGTATTAGCAGCAGCTGCATAATTTATGCTGACTAATGTCGAACGATATAATTAAATAATAATAATTTTGTCCACAAACAAAGGTATGAAAATTCTACCACAACATAAGAATGCAAACTCTATGTTGGATCTTCGTGCCTTAGTGTTTATTTAGCAGGTTGTATTTAAATGTCTTGATTAATAATGTTTGAGCTGCGTTGTAACTTCTGTTTCTACTGGTACTTTGCTTTCATTATGCAATTGCTTGCTTGTAATTACTCAACTTTTCGTAAGTGGGAGGATGTTCAAAATTCAGATTGGTTTATTAAATGAGGAAATTCAAACCTGTATCTACCTGTTAAAACAGGCTTTCTCACTGCCTCTGCCTGTCTGTTCTCTTGATGTTTTCTTTTTGTATTGCCATGTTCATGGGCAACTTCCTTTATTAAACAATCTCTTGTGGTGAAATGTTTTTGCTATGGTCAGGAGGTGACATATTTAGATCCTCCTCTGTGACAACTCCTTGTGTAGCAACATAATCATCCTGCTGACTGGGAACTGGAAGTTTATTCGCATAATTTCTGCTCCAGTTTCTGCATTGGAGCAGAAATAAATATGACCACATAAAATGGCAAGTAACCGACATTGGCAATGACAGAATCTCACTGGCCAAATTTGTTGGCTTATCTGCAAGTAACTTTGCTGTATTTCTGAATATATTTCAGCACCAAAACACAATGCATTGTTTCATTGCTGTTGATTTCCTAACAAATCATATATTCTAGATGCATCCACATCGGCTGAACGAAGTGAGATATGACTCACCATGTTTTTAGTCCCCTCTTTGTTTCTTAAAATAACTACAGCAGCTTCCAAACAAAGCACCCTAAATGTGCTGGGTCTAAAAGACCAAACTTCAGCGGACTGTGTAGCACTCCTTTTATAGGTAGACGCCTAGGTGATTATGTAAGTGTCCTGAAACCATCATCTAAACTCAAGAGCTCTTGACTTCATAAGGCAGTCCATTGGCTTTGTTTTGGACTGAGCAACAGCTTGGTGCTGTGACTTTATCGTGTTGTTTTATAAAGGGGTTTGTTGGCATGTCTCCTGCTTATCCAGCTTGTTGTGAGGTCTTTCTTTCTAAGAGTCTCTGTGAACATTAAGGTTTCTGTGAGACTTGGGATTAATTACTAAACTAAAGAAAAACTGGAAACTGGAAACTGGAAAACAGAAAAAAAATTCATTCTTGCATATTTTGTTGTGAAGAAGTGCAAAGTCACACAAACTTTTACAGTATATAACTTTCAAAAAGTTTCTAAACTTTTGCCTCCTTGTTTCTTTTTTTTCCAGTCCAGTTTTGTCAATATTACCATTTTTAGAGGAGGATTGATTCATTTCTTGAGTTTATGTGACTTTTTTTCCTATGAGGCCATAGTTTTAAGTTGGGATGTGATAATTTCTTCCCTTCAATGTTTTTTACTTTTGCAGTTTTGGTGTCTTATTACCTGAGTATTTTATTACAGCATTTTTTTATGGGGCCAAAATCATGGTTATGGGTCAGTATTTATACACCAGAAAGATTCGTAAAGGATAAACTCCAGGTTTGTTCAAGTTTGTAAGCAGCGCAGAATAGACTATTTGAGTCAGTTTGTTTATCCCCTCATTCTTTCCTTTTTACCTTCCTTCTTTCACTTTGAGTCTCTCATTACTAACACTGTCGAAGCTCAGCGCTTTGAAATATGTTTTCCCATATCCTATAAATGTGAGAAGTTATACATTGAGTTAGGTCAGGGCCTGTAATTTGAGGGAGACCTGGGGGCTTCATTAAATCTGAGTCTCTCTAGTGTGTAACTGTACCTCTCTCTTTCTCGCTCGCTTCCCCTTTACTGTTCTAAAACATCATAGGCATGCTTTAGCTGTGAGAAATGTCTGTGGAAAAGCCCCTGTGCTTGATGTGTGGAGTGGTCAGAAACGGCACATAATCATTATTGGTGTTGTCAGCTGGCATGTATTTATGTGTCTGTCGTTTTCAGGCCTCTACATCCATCCAACTTGTGGTTTTCTGCCCTGAGATTACTCAATGGAACAGAGTGACTTCAACTCAACCTTGTGATTTTTCTAACTTTTTACTGTAAGCTATTTGTTTTCAGAAGGTAGTCGATTTATTTGATGTTTTTACTGCTAAAATGTTGAGAAAGGGAAATTTAACAAATCTAATAATTGCCACTGGTGGAAGCAAACCCCACTTGCCTGTCATTCCTTCCATTAAATGTTTCTTCCAAAAGTATTAGAACTTTTTAAAATCTATTACAACCACAAACTTTATTCCCCTTAACTGGTTCTTTATGCGACAGACCAACACAAAGTAGCACGCTATTATGAGATGAAACAAAAAGAATGCACAATTTTCTAATTTTTCTACAAGGTAACTCTTAGAAGCTCATCCTGCATTTTTTTTTCTGCCTCTTTTACTCTAATTGCTCCTACGTTAAGTCTGTTCCTGCAAGCTGCCATCACAAGTAGCCAAACAGCCTGCATATTAAATTATTTAGTTAATTATGAAGGGCTCAGAGTTTTGGTATAAAACATTATTGAAGAAACAGGTGCAGGGTAATGTTTTGGAAAATTGTAAAGACGTGTTGGGATATAAATCAATTGCAGAGTTGTCAAGAAATGGCTGTTCCACCTCAACAGAAAAAACAGATAATTAAAGCATTAAGGAGTGGGTATTGTGTATTTTCCAGACACATAGTTCCATTTTATAGCATAATCAACTTACCTTCAGTTGTTATAAAAATGCTCTATATATCAACACCAACTGAAATTTGACTTGACATCTGACAGCTTGAAACTGGCCTCTGTCTCATTTAAGAAGTTTCTACATTTCAGACATGCCACATTTAGCTAGTTATCACAATTATTCTTCTTGATGCGGTTTACAATAGTTTTTAGGAGCGTTGGACATGGGGAAAATTTCTCGTACGGAAAAAAAATCCACCAGCGGTTTTAGTACACTTTAAAAATTAATAATAAGATATTATTTACTTGAAATAAGCTCCCATATCCTGCTTTAAAAATTTATTGTAAGTCAGTTTTGTCTTATTTCACAAGCACTCAAATATTTGAACTAGAAACTGTACCAAGAATACAGTACTTGGCGAGATTTTGTGTTTTTGCTGTGTGCAAATCTGGGCTGAATCATTTTCCTTCTTCACAGTTTGTAGATCACACAAAATCCCAATAAAATACCATAATTACGTTTGTGGCTGGAAAGGCATTGTATATATGTTTACCCAAAATAATTTGCACATTTTAGGCATAAAACATGAGTAGAAAACACTTTTATACTCGTGCTGGATTTTTCTGGCTTTGCTTTTGTTTTAAATGTTGAGTCATTGCAAGGTAGGTGATTAGCACTGGTGCAAATCAAAAATCAAGCAAGCAATAAAATGAACTTATGAGGTTATTTTTATGTGTTTCTCAGTCCCCTTCTACCTCCTCTCTCTCTCTTTTCCACTCCCACCCTTCATCAGTTAGTGGAATAAATGTTTAAATGAGAATCTTAATGCAATTTTCATAAATTGGGAGCTTTCACACAGCCTTTTTATGGCATAAGAGTCAAGTTGCTACAACTGTTTTGTCAATCATGAACTAATAAGACTTTCTTTTTCTGTTTGCAGCATTGTTATGGTTTTGGAGTGACCGCTTGCCTTCCAAGGAGCGTCCACTGAAAGCTGAAAACCGGATCAGTTGAACCACTCTCCTAGAAACTCATCGCTCAGACAGATCTGAACTGCCTAATGGATGGAATAGACACCTTGCAGAGTTCGACCCCAGAGACAAAGGCTGAGCGCATTGCTCGCTACAAGGCAGAAAGGAGGAGGGAGTTGGCAGAGCGCTATGGCAACACGGAGGAATTCACCTCTAAATATGTCCGAAGGGACCGGAAAATTGGTGAGACATCCGAAACAGCATCCTCAGGAACCAAGGAGAGAGAAAAACACGAGGATAATGGGTCAGAGCCAACATACTCCAGGAGGGGGATGAGAACAAAAGTGGCAGACTCCGGTGATGAGGCCACCCATGAGTTTGATGCAAACACTGACCTTAAAACAGAGACAGAGTCAGAGGTTGTGTCCTCCGTTAAGGCGTCTTCTAGCTTCAGGTGAGTGCAGAACAAACACAAATCTGTTTTGCTGGATGTTTAAAAGGGCAGTCAACAAGACATGAAGTTTACGAGAGCCGCAGTACGCAGCGCTGCAGATGGCGGAGTCATTTAGGAGGCAGAGTCGCTACAAAACACACTGCAACACGTGCTTCATTTAAACGTCAGAGTGGAAAACTCAGCTCTTAGCTGGAGCCAACTTGCATGTGCATCTGCTTAAACTGTTATATAGTTAAGCATTATGGCTTCCTTTTGCGGCATCGCTGAGCAAAGTGAAGGCAGCCTTCCTATAAAGCAGTTTGCTGTTTTCACAGCACTGAGACAGCTTGACCCATTAAGGGAGCACTTAGAGCTGTGTACTGTTTGAAGTAAACACAAAGTGAAGCGTTTCCAAAAATGGTGATGTGTGCAAGGCAGAGCTAGCACTTTTAATTAGCCATTTTTCCCAGTGCGGCTTGATTTGACTCACTTGATATATGGTGATGGAAGCTGGGAGGTTGAAAACTAACCCACATTGTCAGGATCAGTTGGAAGACTTAAAGTTTGTTCATTGCTCACCTGGAATGTTCCTCTGGGGTTTGCACATACGCGGAGGAAGAGCATGTCCATTCCTAGGACCTGGGATGTTTGAGCTGTGATCAAGCACTGGATTGTGCTGCTTGCACATATCTGAACTTGTCTGTAACTATAGAAACTGCCAGAGGGAGCAGCAAAGGAGAGGGATGATTTGAGTTTGTGTCAAACAAAGAGAAAATCAACAATTTGTTTGTTTTTGTCAGCTGACAACAAAAAATGCATCTGTTATTGGTTCGGTTAGGAATTACGATTCTATAGGTTATTTCAAATTTGTCCTAAAATAAAATCTGTGTAATTGTATTGTAGAAAAGAAAAATTTTGAACTTTTGTGATCTTTGTTTAATGTCTTTATTGACGACATGTTTGTTAAAGTGTTAGTATAAAGGAAACTGTGTGGTTTCAGTGATAAAGAAAACGGTCTCTCATGACGTCTATCTGAGCCAAACAGCCCTTCTTCACTCTGACTGTCAGACCTGATAAGTGCCATTCCAAAATCTATGTTTAGTCTGCTGTTAAATATTTTCCCAACTTCTTATAGTGAAACTTCTTTATTGCTCCATGACCTGATTTAATTACAGCTTACCGAATCAGAAAAAAGTTTTTATTATGATACCTTTGGAGTAAAATATTAATTAGAAATAACACGTTATTTTTGCTGCTTTTCTTTTTTACCATTGCATATTGTTTTCAAAACTCACTGTGAACTTTAGTATCTCACTTGCTAGAAATATACACCCGATTTGGTCGGTTTGGAGTCCATGCAACAGGCTGACTACGTCATTGATATTCAGATTGTGAATGCAAAATATCTGAAAAATATTGCACTCAGCCCATTTCAGTTATGATATTGCAAACTGATGTTGCAGAGACGAATGCAATTCATTATATTGTGCAGCTCTAGCTTAATTATATTAAGCAAAATCTGTAAACATTCTTAGTTTAACATCAAATTAAGTAAGCCAATTAAGTTGCAGGATAAACATGCATCAGTGAAATTGTAACAAAATGGATTCTGTTGTTGGAAATTGCAATCTTCTTACAGTTTTTTTTATTTTTGGCAAAGCATAAAAATTTGCCTTCTCATGTTTGATGTGCAACATCCTATATGGACTGTATAAAACCCTTCCTGCTCTGTATTTTCCTTTGTAACCTAGCGGTGGATGTATGACATAATTCACTGGAGCAAGAGGAAATTCACTTCAAGGAGCAGCTGTAGTATAAATCTCTCTTGACTTTCCTCTGTATCACAATCTTCTCTTCCTGTCTTCTCCTCTTATTTGCTGAGCAAACCATTCTTTCTCTGCCGTTTATCTTGGCAGCAGACGACTGATGCACGTATCCCTCCTCCAGACCTGATTGTTGACTCAACCAATGTCACCTTGCCCTGCGGTTGCAAAGGAGTGTTACATTAGAGCAATCAAATCATTACGTCATCTTCCTAAAATAATGGCCTAAGTAAAAAATTTCTAGTCAATATGTAACATTTGCAGCAACGTAAATATTTTAAATGAAAACTAAATTATGTCACAGATTTTTGTGTTAATGCTCTCTTTTAACCTTATAATGAGACTCTCCTTCTGGCCAAGATATTAAAGTTTTAAGCACTAATATGCAGATCATAACAGGCAAAAAAAATCACATTAAAAATTTAATTTAACCAGCATCACTTTCAAACATTGACTCCATACTAATAATCAAATAGCACAAGTTTATTGATCTAAAGTGACAGGCCACATGATGTCCTGCAGTCATGTTTAGTTGTGACTGAATGCCTGATTGGTCCAATCCCGTTTAGATAAAATAAAGATTTCAAATTGATGGGAATCTTTTGGATCTAAGATAATTTACCTCTACACCCTAGCTTAAGGCCTTGATTTTGATCTGCACGTTGCCACTTTCTGCCCTTCATTAACCTTTGACCCCTTCCAGATGCCCACTATGATTCTCCTTTTGTGTCACCAGCCTCCATCCCACTCCTCCTGTTACATCATCGCTCCCCCCCTGCTTCTCTTTCCCCAGGCAGCTGCCGTCCCCATCCATTTTTAACGGCCATTACTTAGAGATGAATTGCTCCCTTCAGATGCGACCCAGAGAACGCTGGTACATCACTGCTAGCGTGCAGCTGAAACAGGCGCATGTGTTAATGTGTCGAATGCATATCAAGTGAGACAAATGAACTGGATGGCTGCCGTTATTGAGTTCCAAGATTGTCTGAACTGTTTTAAAATGCGTCGATTGCGAAATTACTGTAAGATCTTAGCAAGCTTTGGTTATAACAGCCATGCAGTCCCATTACTCCATCACACTGGTGAGTAACCTCATCTATATCTGCCTTTCTCTCACTCTGTTAGGCTGCTGGAAACTGATGACCCGGAGGAGCCTAAGCGTAAGATGAACCCTCGACTTTCACTGCACTCAGATCCTCTATTGTTCCACAAGCTGCTTTCAACTGTTGCTTATTAGTCAGTCTGAAAGGAACACTGAGCTCACTCACTGCTGATGTCAGATCACCTTATTGATGCTGGCATTGTAATAACCTTCCAGTCAGGAGGGGTATAGCAAGCTAATATTCCTGATGATGAGTTTTTTTTTACAATTAGAAAGAAGAGGGTTTTGCTTGACATTTAGTTTCCAGCCTTCTGTCTAAACTTTTTGCTTGTGCATGTATGCAAACATGCTTATGCTAGTTTGTTTTTCTGTTGATTCTGATATGCTTTCTGTGTAAAATGTGTATCCTATCAACATGCTTTCTAAAGATGCCTTCATCAACAATAGGTCCTCTGGTAGCCCGATGAAATGCCTGACAAGAAAATGTCAGGGATCTAATTTTAGCTTCACCAACTGAAGCTAAAAGTTGTGTGCAACTGACTATGCACATCAAGAGGTGAGGGAGGGTGGTGCAATAGTTTGTGTCCTGCAACCAGGAAGCCACTCTGTCTTTTCATTTTGAAGAGTTTAAAGCATGAAATCAGAATCAGCTATTGCAGCTATTTCACTTTTATATTCTGTTTGAGAAATTGAATAAACATTTTAGGAACTATGTTTCACATCTGGTGTGTGAAGGCCTTGGGATTCCCCTGGAGGACCTGGTCCAAGTGCCTGGGGAGAGAGATGTCTGGGCTTCTCTGCTTAGGCTGCTGCCCCTTTGACTCGGCCCAGGATTAAAGACACATTTGGATTTTTCTGGCATTACACAGACATTTTGATGATCGTTTGCTTGATTTGGGCTGAAACACTGACATATTTATGGTGTGCTTGGAATGGCAGAAACATTGCTGGTAAATTGTTTGACAGGAGATAATTAAGGTTTTAACTGTCAGTATATTTATTTAGCTAAAGAACTTGCTGGCATTGTGGTTGAAGTTTTTGCCTGACAATGTCTCATATTTACTTGAAGAGTTTCCTTGATCATTCAGCCGATTTATTCTGAACTGCTTACCCAGACTCAACTTTGTTAAACTGTGACCACAAAACCATTTAACTGCATGCAGTTTGTGAATACTGTTAGTTTTGACTTTTGTTAATGGATGGAGGACTTCCCCTCTTCTCCTAGTCTTATAAAGCTGATTTATATACTGCCCTATTCTCAGAGCTTACAAGCTTTAGATATGTTTATATTTTCAACTCCAGGTCAAAGGTCGATCCAATAATTTCTCCACAGCTCTAAGAGGGCCATCTTGAAGGACAGATGCAAACACTTACTGAATCGTCTGTTGACCTTAGTGGGAGTTTTTCCATTGCTTTGGTTTTCTTTTCTCCCTCTCCCTCCAGCTTTGGCCTTGAATCACTGATGATCTAAAAGGAAAACACTGGATTCAAGTCAAAACTATGAGTGCAGTTTGAGTAGAGTCACCATTCTGCAATGCCTAATGTTTCCTCATTTGAAGTAAATCATACTAAGCTACGAACAGCAGGGGAGCTGGGAAGCATAAATCAGAACGTGGAGGATTTTTCCTCTTTCATTCGAAACACTTAATTTTTCAGAGGCAAGCAATTATTTTGGTTAAAAAACGAAAATAAAACCAGATTTAAAGAGAGAGAATGGATGGAATTGTGGTGAATTAAGAAATTAATGGTGTGTTTGAAGATAGTTAAATGTAATGAATTCCTCATGTTCGTATTAGGAGATGATAATCTCAGTGCTGGTTTTCATCAAGTAGCTCATATGAGACCTGATTCTACCTTTCCCCTGAACAGATGCCTAAGCCCAAAGGGAATGTGTTCCTTTGCATGGAAAAATCTGATATTATTAATATTGTTATTATTATTATGAGCTGTCGAGGCCAAGTTTTCCATTTGCCGTTTTCAATTGAAGTTGCTGAAGTTAACAATGTTGACAACTTCACTGTTCACATTTTTCAAGATGTTATCCCCATGTTGTCCCTTGTGAGGACAACTTCCACTTCGACCCATAAAAATGTGCAAGCATTTCTCTGTGCAAGTCATTATGTAGAGATGTTTTATATGGAATATATATATATATATATATATATATATATATATATATATATATATATATATATATATATATATATATATGTATTTCAGAGCAACATTTGCATGCAGGGGTGCTAGATAATTATTTTTCTTTTCAACTAACCACAACTAATCACAATCACACTTTCTTTCTCTGACTTATTGCATGCTACACATTATTGTTTGAGAACCTTAATCCTCATTGTTGACCTCATTGTAAACTTAAAGCTTGCTTGTGTCCTTTGCAGCTGAGAAGGCTTCAGATTCTGCAGGCAAGATGTCGTCTTTTAAGGTAAGAATCCATTCGTTCATCCATCCTTATCCTGAACCCGCCCATCCCTAAAGGGTGCACACTCCACACAAGTTGCTATTCCATCACAGGGCAAAACATAGAGACGTACTACCAGCAATCATATCTAGAGGCAATTTAAAATAACCAATTCGCCTAACAGACGGGATTATGGTCTGTTGGATGAAGACTGTGTACCCACAGGGAGCCCACACCGTGGCTTCTACTTGTTCAAGTCAAACTAGTTTGTCTGTTGAAGTAGCTCATCTAGCTGGACCTCATAGATATTAAAAAGCTGGACATGGCTAGCTTAGAAACCAACCCATATCTTCTCGCTCCTGACGTGTTGATTTTATCAAATCATCCACTTTGCCTGAATTCACACCACATGAGTTGTCATTATGTCATAAACAGCATCTTACTTATGAAGTATGACAGTCAAAATCAATTACCATCTTCTGTCATCAAAAGGTTTTGGTTTGGTTTGCATCCTTGTCTGTTTGTACAGCTGACTATGTTTCATCTTATGACCATTTTTGCTTTGAAATCAACAATTATTGAAATCAAATACAACTGACATTAGGCTGCCAACTGTTTGTCTGTGACAGGTTTTACAGGAGTTAATGCGTGCATAGGTTGTTTTGACATCTGCCATGGCGGTGTGGATTGCTTTCCAAAGAGCTTAACATTACTTACAAATGATCAGTATGGTTTCAAGACGTGTACAAACTTTGTTCGCTTTCCATTGACAATGTCTGTTAATGAGTAGCCATTTTAAGCAAAGTGTTTTAGTTTGCCTCTGTCTCATTTCGGCTGCTTGGCGCTGCAGCTGTTAGCATTGATGTTTTTCATTAAGAAGGTCCGAAGATCCAATCTTGGTGTGAGGTCAATTAGGACCTTTTATTCTTTGGGGGGGTTGTTTGTGCCATCATTTCATACATCTGCCTTGACTTTTCATCCCTTCTCTGCTTCTTTTCACCTTGATTATGGTTCGGATTTTCATCTCTGCATCTTTGATCAAACCAAAGTAAATCAAAACATTCCCATAATGGGTGACACACTGATGTATGATCAGTACAAAATGTCCTTTGGCAAATGGGTTTGTTTTGTTCTTGGAAAATTGGAATATATATGATACAATGAAAACCACAAAAGTATAAAATTGGAAAGTAGTTATGGAAGCAATTACATGTTTATTGGCTGCTCTAAATTGCCCCAGTTTGCCTTCTGTGGTCTCCTGCAGTGGACTGCCTCTCATCAGTTAGTTGCTAGAGATAAGCACCGACCCCACAGGTAAATTGCAGGGATGGTCATTAGAAATGGACCTTTTCGTCCTCTTAAAGTTTTCTGATTATATTAATAAATGCTTGTTTGAATTTGTCCTGGACGGGGTTAAAAGAATGGCGGATTACTGTTATTACAGTTCCATCAGGGTATGTTCTTCTAGTGTAGCGTAAAATTTTAATTTCAAGGTATTCTATGAACATCTTTTTCTGCATTTTGCATATAGCAAACGTTTTCAGACTATCTTGCACCTGAAAGAAACTACCTCAAGTCAGTGTGAATCCATAGAAAGGTTAGAAACAAGAGCATATGAGTTATTCAGTCCTTTAAATTAATCACTTACTTATTCAAAACCCCTAAATATGAACCTTTTTCAGCATTGAATAGTCAGTCGACTCGGTGTCACCTCCTCACCTTTACATTCATCACTAGACAATAATTGCAGAGTACCGGTATTCTATGTGAATGACTTCCACCTGTCTTTTGGTTTTTCTTGTTATAAATTTGAACCTCTCATGTCTTTCTGAGTGGTCCTTCTATTTAGCTAGTATTTAAGTATGAAAATCCCCAAAGCCATCAAACTGACAGGATAAATTCAAGCTACAAAAACCTGAACACGCAGATTTGTGGGTGATGTCACACACTGTGCCTGTGTTTAGTTCTTTCCATTTCACTCAGTGCTTTACTCCCAGCCTTTTCCAGAGCAGCTGTTGCACACTTCAGCTCTTCTCTGGAAGCTTAGCTCCATTAATAACAAATTGAGCCATTTCTTAGCACACCGAACACTCTTGCACCTGGTTGCAAACCTGGCCAAATTCATGACTTCAGCATGCACAGTCTATGGAGAGATTAAAGCATTTGTGGGAAGATTTTTTTTTTCTTCATGCTAAAAGATGATCTATTGAACAAAATTTGAAAATGGCCCAAATCCTGGGGGAGATCTGCACATGTGAGCTTGAAAATGAACTATGGACGCATATCTGGTTTTCCCAGGCTGCTTAGGTTTCAGAAGTGGTTTGGTTTCATGATGTTTGATGTAAATAGCTGTTCTAATTTGGCGATTACAGACCAGCAGCAGATCCAATCTTGGCCAAGTAAACCCAGATGGTAGCAAGTTGCTCCAACAAACAAACTTTGTGGGAAAGCAGGTTTCCATCGTACTCACAATGCTCTATCCCATCCGTGATTTTCCCTGATATATGTTATTGCACAGTGTCTCATTTGATGGTTAACTGTATTGAAAACTGCTATTTTTCTGTTTTCACTATTCTCTGGTCGTTTATGCCTCCTTCACAGTTTCTGCTGAAAAGTCAGTCAGTGTTTAAGTAAGAGAAGAGTTGAGTTTCAGTTCATTAACCTTTTAGCATAAATATAAACAGAAAAATACACTTCTGATAAGAGAATTAACTCGCTTATAATTGGATTTTTCTCACTTTTCTCTGTGAAAATTTGTCCTGGAGAAGATGGTAAATCCTGCTGTATAGAAAACAACTTCCTCTCTCAACGATCAGTGGGCAGCACTGAGCTTGTAAGAAGCTTCTCTAATTTGGGGTATTTACACAATTTTAGGTATTTTCTTCACAGCTGGAGGCCCACTTATCCTCACCAGGTCACACCAGGGGTTTGCTAAAGTGTTTACTCTCACAGCTGCAAGCTTCACTCTCAGCATGTGTGAAAAAGACTCGCTAGTAGACCTAAAACGACAGAAACTGACAAATTCCTGTCTATTCATTGTTTTGAAGTCATTTTAAAAATGGTTTTAAAGAAGGTTTCGTTTATTCTGTACAGAAACGGCACAAAATTTGATGGTAATGGCAAATTATTTCAAATGATTACCGAAAACTGTTACGAAACACTCCATATGTGAGTTATGAGTTGATGCATGGTCAGTCGTAGAGGACAGGATTTGTTGTTCTCAAAAATCCTCAGCCAGTTTCTTTTAATATGTAATCGAGGCCAAAAGTGTTGCCTTGAGAGAGCGACTTTCCCCATTTAAAAAGACTGACATGGTTAAACGCAACCTGAGGTTTTGTTACAACTAACAGCAACATGGGATTTGTTAAATTATTTTAACGAGAAAAAATGAAGAACTCGGAAAAACTTTAATTGAAACAATCTTGTATAATTGCAACAACCCTAAAAAGCCGTAGAATGACAGAAAACATTCTTAAAATAGCTGTACTGCTACAGCTATTTCACAGCAGAGCAAAAATGTTAACATTTGAGTCAAGAATCTGATAGTTATGATTGATGGAAGACACAGTTTGAAATCCCTCCTTGTGATCATGCTGTCCATGTATGGAGCCTCGTTTGCAACTTTCTGGGCTTTGGGAATTGTAGTTCAGATATTTATTTTAGCTTTTGAGATGCTATTCATCTACCATATTGATAGTGTTACCACCCCCACCTTTGAGCTTTCTTCTTTTCCACATATTCTAAGAAAGTATAAACTATAGCCCAGCAGAGAAAAAAAAACAAAGCTCTCCTTTCATAGTTTTAAATGGTTAATTAAAACTCATTGCATAAAATCCTTAAAAGGAGAACACAGAAAAATTTAAAAGGTACATTTTAACGTAAATCAAACCTTAAAAACAAACTATTGATATGATCATATAGCAAATTTCTAACCAGTGTTTTGGAAATGTTACCACCAACCTATTTAACAGCACCCTTCAGGGAATTATTTCTAGTGAAAGTGACCACCAACTGTTCTCCCCGATGCTCTATTGCATTGCAAATGACCATTTCATCCCTGGAAAAGAGGCATGAAACGACCAAATTTGCAGTAATAGATGGAGAGGGGTACAATGATGTGCAGCAGTTTGCATGTTTATGTAAGGATTTTCTCATGATGTGAGAAAATCCAACAAAATTCTAACTTTATGAGAGACTCAACAGCAGAAAACAACTTCATCCTCTTTACAAAAGGTTGACAATGTTAGCACACATGACATCTGGCCACAATAAAGTGTTTTGAGTGGAGGAAAAAAGGAGTGCAGAATTAGGCAGTTAAGCACAGAGGTAACATTTTCTGGGTTGAGGGAACAATGGATTCCATAAAAAAGCTGAGCGTTCCTGAAGGAAACTTATCACTGCTTGTTTTCAAGGGAAACAAGAGCAACTCTAGACATGCCTCAAATATACCTCAGAGCCCACAATAATCCCAGTAAGTGCAAGTACATAGTTTAGCAATTCTTTGTTTCCTGGATTTATATCTTTTCAAAAATCTGCAGATGGGGTCTTCAAAGCCATTTACGAAGAATTAAACCCATTTAAAAGCCTTCTAACTGGGTTTCCCTCATGCTATCTAGAGTTTTTATGCCCTGGAACCCAGTTCGCATGATCTGTATGTACTCAATACATTTTGCAGAGGTGAGATGGACTGTGGCGTCCATCAGAATTACAACCAGCTGTTCAATAGCCATAAATTCATATTTTTCAATGATACTCCACAGCATTCCAACATACAACTTTAAAATATATGTTTGACTCTCCACAGACAGGGCTAGGGTTTAAAATCTATGACAGTGGAGATCTGCTGAAAATATGAACAATGAGGGAGTTTAACTGAGATGACTGAAATACGACGTTGAGAAAACTCAATCTTTCCAAAAATGTTTTTTGCATGCTCCATCCCAAAAGGTCCGTTCTGTAGATTCAGTATAATATCAAATGTTCTTCCTACTTGACCTTTTTCTGGTGTAAATGTCCACCTGTGTATGATATTTACCTTGATACGTGCTTTAGAAACAGAGGAGAGCTATAACAGTTGCAGTGGTTCCTGCCAAAGATCCCTGAAGTGAAAATGTAACCCATATCTTGCTAAAACAAGTTGCTGCATAGTTATATCTGGAGATGCATCCATCAAGTCTCTGGCCGATATCAGTTTTTCTTCAGGTGCAGCGTGCGTATTCTGTTTTTTTTTCCTTTAAAGGAAACATACTGTCAGGTTTTGTAATACAGGTAATAGTTTTGAACCCTGCTGGGAGAAGAAATTTAAATATGTTTCAAGTTCATTCATTAAGGCATTCTCCTTAACTGGATGATTCAGTTGAATTGAGTTTTTAAGTTTCTTGTCCTTTTTGTATTTATTTGTATTTCTGCTGGTGAAAACCTTTATCAGAGCTTGACGATGGAGCTGCAGCGCCTGGTGATTGCGTAGCGTATTCAACACGTAACCCTCACGGACGTTTGTCATGAAGTTTGTCCTTTGCTGAAACAGTTGGCAAAGCGCTTTGCTCACATCCTGTAGTTTACCTTTCTTATCCTGTTTAAAGCCAAAGGATTCCCAAATAGGCAACTTTCAATTTTTGGGCCCCAAATTGCTAAACTTTAGGACTTCTGTGTTCTAAATCTGGAAATCTACCCGACTGCCCTCCATGAAACAGACAAAAGATGGATGGATAAAAATTTGTTACAAATGCATTCACTCAAAAATGTACACTTGGTATTAGTGCATTTAAGTATTTTTTTTACACATGTATTCCATAAGTTGAGCACCATTCTGCTACATTCCAGCTTTGCTGGAGCACTGCAAGGGTTAACTGCCATTCTTAAAAGAAGGGGTGGAGTCTTATTTATGTACTCACTTCCTTTTATCGGGATATTCAGACTTTGATATGCTTCCATATCTTGACCTAATCTTTATTTTCCCAACCCTTCTGTATTTGTAGAAAGCGGAGGGAAAAGTGGGTGGTAGCAGCACCCAGCGCTGTGATGACAGCACAAAGCAGCAACTGATCAGCAGTGACAGAGAGGAAACTTCCACCAGGTGAGCGCTTCAGTGATTTCAGTGTGGGCGGGACTGTTTTATTAGATTTTTATCCAACCTTTTTGTTTCCTAATGAAATTTGTGAGCTGGGGGACAGACATCACTAATAATAAATTGAAACAACTTGGAAAGCAGTGCCACCCCCGCACAGCAAACAGAGCATGCTGAATGGAGCACGGAGGTTATTACAGATCCTATTGAATGCCTGTCAAATGTCATAAGCAGCTGAAGGGATAAACCAGGCAGGTAAACCTGTAGGACTAGCCCACATGAGACTGTAAAAATACAAACACACAATGGTTTGCACCAAACCAGAGTGATTGTTGGGCTGATAGCCAGACTGTAGTTTGCAGTGCAGTTTGTAACCTTTGAGTTTTCTTCCATTTTTTTAATTTTTTCGTTATTGTCTTTTTTCAAACAGCATGAATTGTCATTCATACTATTCAGCTTCCCGCTCAATCAGGAAGCATTTGAGTTCATGTTATTTTCTCCACTTAAGACTTTGTCGCTAGTCCTTTTAGCAAACTTTAGCTAGACAAAATAAGAAGTTTCACTGATTAAAAAAAAATCTCTTTAAATAAAAACACATTGACATTAGTCATTGCTTTAAAAATGTGAAGCTTGAGGTAAAAGAAAGTTCCCTTTTTTGGAGCTCTTGTGGGCTTTAATGGTCCTAAGTTCAGGATTTGAACACATAACTTACAGCTGAAACACAGTTGTAAAAGAAAATTAAAACATTTTGTTTGACTTAAATTTTTTATTTCAAAGTTTACTTCAGGAAGATACTTGCAGTCTGATTGTCATTAACGATCTGTGTGTAATGGAGAGACAGAAATCCTGCATGGAGTGTTTGTATAAAGAGCACATTGAGTGGTCAATAAAACTATAGGGGCTCTTTATAAATGGACTTCCATTACCATTACCAGATTTGACTCTTATGATTATGCTGAATCAGTTTCCCATCGGTTTAGAAATGGACTCGTTAGAAACAGGATGGTGCTCTCAAAAGCATCATCTCTAACCGTCTCTTGTTGTTTTCCCAGATTGAAATAACTGATGCAGATGTTGACATAAATTTTGACTAAACTTTTTGTTTCACAGTCTTTAAATGAGGTAAAAAAATTTTTTTTAAAAAGCCTACCGAATGCACAAAGTAAATATGCTCCAGAATGCCGTCGATCTCTGGTTTTGTGACGCTCTGACCTGCCAATACTAGTTTCAGCTAGTTCTGATATGAGGAAACTATAATTAACATTCAGAACATTTTGCTATGCCTTCTGCTCTGAAGGGTTGTCAATTATATGTATTAGGAGGAGGTGTAACATTAAAATGGGATTTTATTACTATATTAGAACAACTAAATAATTGTACATTTAAATTGTGATCTATATTAAAGATTAGCTTAGTCATACTGAAACTCAGACTCTTCTATGTACACCTATGTATCAAACAGCTGGAATTTTATTTATTAAATACGTTTCCTTTTTAATGTGCTTTTTCTGTCTAAATTTTTGATGAGTGAAATCTACATTGTAACTAATTTTTGTGTATTCTTCCCATCAGCATTATGTATTATTTTCTTATAATTTCAGCCTCTCCAATGCTGATAAGGAAAAGGCAATGGAAGAGTCAACACAGAAATCTTCCTGGAAGGAGCAGCAGGAAAATACTGCCACTACGGAGGAGAAGCAGGTCAGTTTTAATGTGAAATTTGATGCATCGTGCAGCTCAAAAGCTAAAACATTTGCTTAAGAATCGGATCGCATTTTCATAAATCTATGAACTCAGCTACAGTATTAAAGGGATCTCTTTGGGTTGTGTTTGGATGGATTGTATTTTCCTGCACTGAAAAAGACCTCATGCAAGCCAATTCCTAAACCCTTACTCACCCTGAAGTTTGGCCGGGCGTTTTTAAGGCCTGGTTCAGTTTAGATTTTTTTTTTTTTTCCCTTTCTTTCTTTGGAAGTCAACTTTCAGTTTATAATTCATACTCTTAATGTAGAGTTACAATATAGATCCTCACTCCTTCTTTTCCATAAGCATAGATAATGTTAATACTCTGCCCAAATCTTAAACTAATTCCCACAGGTGATGATTTTAACTCCACACACACACACCCCATACACATGCAGCCAGCCGCACTCTGCACTCCAGTATTTATTAAAGAAGACCACCAGGTTAGCATTACATTGTTACACCCAGCCTGCTCTCACAATCTGCTTCTCCTCCTAAATCAGCACTCCCTCCCAACCTTTGGCCCGTCCGTACAATGTGTGGGGACTGTTCCAGCTGCTGTCGGCTCTCCTAAGTGATAACATACCGAGCTCACACTGCATACAATGCTTGGTGTTGCAGTCTTAAATTCCTGATCACAGCTTTAAAGCATTAGATATTTTTAGATGCCTCAGCCTTGCACCTTTATTTTATGTAACACCTGTTCCCTGTTAAATTGTAAAATGTTTTTGATTTGATTCAAAAGAAAAAAAGAGTCTGAAATTGTTTGTTTTTTTTGTCAGTTATATTACAGATTTGTTAAACATTAAAGCCTTTACACTCCTTTAAAACAAAAATTATAAAAGTAAGTTTTTGAAAACGTCTTCTGATATATGTCACTTTTTAAAATAAATTAGCTTGTTTACATGTACTGAATGGGAGCAGGAAAGGACAAAATGGGTAAGAAATGGAGCAAAGGCAGGAGGTGACTCAGAGCCGCAAAACAAACTTTTGGGTTTTCAATGGTTTTTTTGTGAAACAAACAGAAAGAGGAATTGTTGAAACTTGCCGTCTTACAGAGTTATTGTCCCCAGGCAAAACGAAATTTATGTTGTACTGACAGTTAAATCGTGTCTCTTCTTCTTCCCGTGCTGCAGCCTTTCAGTTTCCTCTCAGACAGAGCTTCTCCCCCCAACAAGAGCAGAGATGTGTCTCCCCCTTCCAGTCCGCTCAGCCAGTCTGCACCTTCACTGCAGCGCCAAGACTCTGGGCCTCAAGGCATCAAGGGAATCCTAAAGAAGAGCCGCTCCACCAGCGTGGAGTCGGACCACAGCGAGGGCATGTCAACCGGGATGCCTTCCCGGCAAACTAGCGTCACCTTGAGCCACCCTGAGAGCGAGGAGGAAGGAGAAGAGGAAGACGAGGATAATGAAGTGGAAGAAGAGGATGATGTTGAGGAAGAGGTCAGTAGGGAGAGCTATAAAGAGGACGATTCACCAACTGATGACATCCCAGACGGTGGCTGCTTCAGCGTGCACAGAGAGGAGAAGAACAGCGGCGGCAGCACCAGCAGCAGAGAGAGCTTTGAGGAGATGCAGAGTCCATCGCCCGATGAGAGCCTGGAGACCACGTCGACCGTGTCCGAGGACGTCGACGAGCTGGAGAGCAGCTTGGATCAGAGTCAAGGCTCTGCGCTGAAACACAGGTCAGGATATGCACAGACACGCACATAGTGATGGAATCAAGCAGTGAAATATGTTGCCAGTCCCCTGATACTTTGGGAACGTTTTGATTCATTTAATTGTGGCATATTTGGTGTTTTATGCTGCGTTTCTAATTATTGCTACAGTATTTTCGCTGATGTTTATTTTGTGAACTCCAAATGCTCTGGGCCGAATCTTGAGGTTCTGCAATAACTTCTACTCCAGCCGCGAACCTCCAGCCCAGATCCTGTCAGCAGCAGCTTTAACCCACCTGGTTGAGACGTAAAGGAAAAGCAGAGCGAATAGTCAGCAGGTGGTACCAGGTGGTACCAGGTGGTACCGGGGCTTTGAGGTGTTTTGTGACTCGCGGTGACAGTCGCAGTACCGTGTCTTATATCAGGATATCTGATATAAAGACAGACAATATTTATATCTGTCGGTGGGACCGACTCAGACTGCCTGTAGCGAACCGGGCTTTTAGCAGCCTGATTAACTTAAAAGTCAGTAGTTTTGTCTGCAGCCGAAGCATTTCTGTGTTTAGGGGCGAGGCAAGTTTTTCCTGCTATTGTGAGGACAATTACGAAAATATAAATAGAAACAGTTTTTCTAACGTTAACATCAGACCAGTGTATGAAAAAATATTCTTGCCCATAGAGGGCACAGATCCACCCCACTCCTCCTCACCGGACCCGATGTCTGAACAACATGGAGGCAGAAAAACTGAGAATCATTATTAGACTGAGGGCAGCCAGACTGGTTTATTTTGCTAAATTATTATATTTAGCTAAATATTACTGCTGAGGGGCACAAGCAGGCCTTCTGATACATAGATAAAAAAAATAAGATCTTTTTTTTTTTTTTTTATAAAATAAAAAAGTAAATAAATAAACGGACACTAGGGGCATCAAGGATAAAAGGGGCAGTGGCTCAAGCTCCCTCTGCATGTGCCTGTTTTCATGCAAACTGACTAGAGTTCTATTAAATTGGGTTTAAACCTAACCAGGTGGAAAAAAATTTATTCTGAATTCTTTTCACTACTTTTACTTTTGACACAAAATAATAAAGTTTTTCAACAAGACAAGCAAACACTGTGTGGGTCAGGTTTGAAGGGCTGCGCAATAATTACAATGACACCTTTTCTTTTTCTCAGACTAGCTGCGTTGTCTGGTGAGGACGGTGAAAAGAAAGACGGAACAAGGAAGTCCAAACCGTCGCAGGTGGTCCAAACGTCACTGGCAGATCGCTTCAACCAGCTTCACGGTGCCGAGAATGCCTGGATGAAAAAGGTTAGTTCCCACACCGGGTTTATCACAGAGAAACAGTCCATCAAAAAAAGCTGATTTTATTTAAAGACAAGAATCAAATAAAATGTCAAAAAATTTGCTGCAAATTTTCTGTTTTTTGTACAGATTTGGTAATAAAGTGGAACCAAATTTAAGTTGAAGTGCCGTTTAGGAATCTGGAAGCTGAATGGGAAGTTATGGTTGACCCAGTTCAAAATCTGACTTCAGTATTCTTCATGTCTGGAAATGTGTAAACAAAGGAAAAATAACTAAGAGAAAATATTTCTATTTCCAGAAATCATTCTTTTATCTCGATATTCTCCATTCGTTCTTCATTTTGTTCTTCCTTCCATCGTTCTTTCCTTCTATGTCTCCTCCTTTCTTTCCTTCATCATCTTCTTTGTGACTTTCCTTCTTTCATCTTTCCTCTAGTGTTTCTTTGTCTCCTTTCTTACTCAGTTTTGTCTTTCCTTGTATTCCCTCCAATTTTCCTTTCTCTCTGGAAAAGTCTGGTGTTTTTGTCTCTGAAGTAATGAGGCACAACAGAAAGTGTTTGGGTCTCAGAGGGTCACAGCAGCTTTTTAAACCAAAGGATATTTTATGCGTTTGGTGGTGTGATTTTAATCATTCGCATTCATTAGTTTGTTTCTGACGTGACAATGCCAAAGCACATATTTATTGTTTTCTTACCCAGACTTTGATGATAAAAACCGCATTTATTGCATTGCATCGGTTTTATGATGGCACCAAGTTTTTATTTAGGGATTCGGAGAAGTGGCAGTAATGAGCGAACCCAGCCAAACACTTCAGCCTCTACTTGGCTATGTGCAGAACTAAGGGGCGACTTGGCTGTGGACATGTCTCTCCGTCTGCTGAATCAGCATATTTCCTCCGGCCGCTGCCAGGACAGCGTGTGGTTTAGAGCTCTGGGGTTGCAGCAGGTTTAAGAGCGGAGATCCAGAGCTCAGCTTACCTCCCGAAGAGAATAGAAACCCACAGCTTCCCTCCACTTGTAAAAATAAAATTCCACGCCATGACCAAACACCTGAAAAGCCTCCAACCTAATGCTTCCTTCTCTTTCTGGCTTTTCTGCTGACTTTTTCTCTCCTGTTCTCAAGGTTGGAAAAATAGATTTCTCCACATGCCAGCTTTTTGTGTTCACAGCATAATTGAGTTTCTCGCCAATATCTGTATAAACTGTCAGGTCAAACAGTTTTGTACCACAAATCCTGGTTTAGTTGTGCATGTTATCATCTTATGCACCTCACACACCCTTCTCAGGGAAAATATAATCACCTGCACAGATGAACTTGTAATTGGAAAGTAAAAACGACACTCAATTTTTTTTATTTTAACCATTCCACTCACAGAGCTCATGTACTTTGTGCCACGTTGTGCATCTATGTAGAGCATCTTTTGACTCGATGTCTGTGAAGATCAGTGAGCCCCTTTTGGGATTTCTGGTTTGAGCTCAAACTTCATCCAAAGATGAGCTAACCTTAGATCCTCTCCAAGTCTGGAAAAAGCTGCTCAATAAAATTAGACCCTATTCCCCTCCTCTGTCTCATGCTGAATTATGAGGTCATATTTTATTTGTGTGGTCGGTCTTGATTATGATACATCAGCACAAATCCGTGGAGATTTTGTGAACTTTCCATTAATGGTGTAAAAATGAGCATTTACAACATTCGCATGCATGAGCGAGGACCAAGCAGTTGTCCAGAAGGTCATTAGGGATTTTTCTTTTATTTCTGTCCGAAATTATGGCCTTTACTTAAATATGATGTCTGCATCTGAAAAACACTGAGACGAGCACCAAAGCCACCTCTTCCTCAGCTCACACGTTCCTGCAACATTTTTTTTTTCCTTTCTCTTTTGAGAAAACTGCTTTGTTTGAAGTGCTAGTGTTTATTTTCCTTCAAGCTTTCACGGTTAGATCAGATGTTTGTCCTCTTTCGTTGAAATGTGAAATGACAAAGAATAAAACATGTGGGGTTGAGGCTGTGATTAGGTCCAGATGTTTCCTGTTAGTCCTGCTAAGCCTTTCTCTACACCCTGGTGTTGTAAAACGATGCCCGGTTGTAAATTTGATTTAAAACGAAGCAAGTTGAGTCATGAGGAATAATTGTTACTCATGTTGTGATCACTGATGATGACACCTTTTTTTTTTTTCTTTTTTACAAAAGGTCAGCAAACAACATGGAAAAAGCTGCTCTGTGGCTGTAAATGAAGGTCTGCCCTTGTATAGACTTTTCAAACATGTTATATTAAATCCATAAATAAATTGGAAATGCAAGATTTTCCTTTAAGATGTCTTTGTTTTATACACCTGTAATGAGTCAACAAAAACAGAATTGTCTGTGGAAGCCTGCAGCATAATATTTTTTTCTTTCTTCATCTGTAGCTTTTAGAAAGCTGGTCTTATATCCTTCCACTTTGAAGATAAATTATTTATTTGTACACATTATGATTTGTTGTCCTTGCATCTCCAAACGCATATGAACATTCCCTCCCCATTCACTTCATGCTAACCAAATGACCCACGCTTCCTGTAGTCTTCCTGTTTAAAATCTTGAAACCGTAATCTGCATCTTCCCCATTCTCTGCTTGTAATTTTCCTTTTTTTTCCCTCCTTTCTTTATGTTTTTTACTCTTTTATTGCTCTCTTAGTTCCTCCTGCCCTCTGTGGCTCCTGTCTACACCTACAGACTCTACTCCTTTCTTTGACTTTGACTCCTGCCTTTCTGCCTTTCCTCATTTCTTCAGGTGAGTGTGTGCACATGAAATGGTGCATGTTCCTGTTTAGCATGGGCTTGCTTACTATTAAGGGTCACTCCTGATTGCAGTTTCTGGCCAATCAAAACCTTTAAAAAGCTTGACCAGTCGATTCCGATTTTGGCCAATAACAATTATTTATTTGTTTATTCGTTTATTTTATTGGAAAAGTTGCTAAATACAGCAACAAAGTTGCTAAGTTGGCAGGTGACTTATTATTAACCATGCCCTTGTCATCTGTCAGTCAGCCCTCACGTCAAAAGTGTAGAATATTTGTGTTTCCATTGACCATACGACTGTGCAATTTGAGATTTTGTAAATAAATTTGCTCAATAGAATAAGCCAGTTTTGAAAAAAACTTGTTTTTTAATTAAAAAGTTTTGGTGCTGGGATGAAATTTGGATGAATCAAAATTGGTTTATTTTGCAAAGCAACAATGGAAACACCTTTTTCACATCAGACAAGTCACATGATCAATAAGCAGATGTTGCCACCGGTGCAACCCACAAAGAAGAAGACGAGAAGTAGTTTGAGGATAATGGTGCAACATTTTCATTGACAATGTTTTGCACACATTTGTTATGGAAATGCAGCTATTACTGATTTTCAGACGTTAGCAGAGACCAGAGAGAGATGATTGGTGGATAAGATTGATTTGACACGTGTCGGCCTGCCGCCGATCTCACAAAATGAAAGAAATTCGCACCAATTTATTAGGGCAGCCCTACTTACTATGTTGCTTTTCTCATGCAGCATGTGTCCCAGACAAGCTGTCTCCCTTTTTGTTTCTCACAGAGAAGTCAGAGCTAAGGTAAATGTATCTTGCTGCTTCACAGGTGGTTTATACCAGTGTTTCTGCTGAAGGGTACAGCTGGGTTAGAGGGGAAGAGCTGTAGTTTTTTGGGGCCTCATCATCTCTGGGGTCCCGTCAGGCCGAGGTATTTCCCCTCTGTGATTGACTCCAGACAGGTTTGTAGCTATAGTTTATGACCAGACAGAAGAATGTAGCAGAGCTCATGTTTAGGTAGTCGTGTATATATATGGTAACATCGCTGAATCGAATTAAAAGTCTCTAACGTGGTGCTTTAAGCATTTCAAGTTTTATAAAATATGATGTATTTATTTGAAGATGTTGGGTGTTTGTACCATGACAGCATACCATTAACGTCTTAATCAGTGTGTAACAGCATCAGAGTTCAGCTGGTCGCTCGTGATATGCATAGTTTTATTGGCCGGCGGAGAGAAAAGAGGACAAAGAGGACTTCTATATGCGGACATGTTGGCATTCATGCTGAACCCGACTGTAGATCAAGTGGATGAAAATTAATTCAATGCTGAATTGTGTTAAATATGCTTGGATTTGAACCTTTAGACATTTAATCAAACCCAGGACTGATTTCACCTCATTCTCAAACTCTTGAGCACAGTTTCATTTCTATTACTCTTGTCACCAATGTACAGATGTTATAGGGAATTTTTCTCAGAATGGCATAGGAAAATGTAAGAAAAACCTCCAGGCTGCTCATTAAGACACAGATGTTCAGTTTCCATCTTTTCAATAAAATGCAGCTCATGCCTGAATGAGGGATTTACTCACCCGTGTCCTCTACAGCTTCTCTTTTTACATGCAAAGTAAACAATCACCTCATTTTGATGTTCAGCTCCAGTGATTTTGTTGGGCTCTTTCTCAGTAGGTCGACTCGTTTCATCCACGATGCTAAACCCCCAGCTGATAGGCAGTCAGACATGGCAGCTCTGTTTTCCATTTGTGTTTGGGAGTGTGTGGGTGTGTGTGAAGCGGAGATGAGATTGGAAACAGTTTGCAGTATATCAGGATGATCAAATGGGATTCTTTAAACCTTTTTTCTTATGTCACCAGGGAAACATACTTATCTTTTTTTTCTTCTTCTGTGGTTAATTTTGTTTTCATGGTCCATGACAGGGAGTACTGTATTCAATTTAAAAAAGTTGTTGAAAGATACAAGAAACAACAGCTTCCTGTAAATGTCAGCTTTAATATCTGTTTAGTCTCTTATTAGACAAAACTACAAAATAAAGTTGTCACTTTTTGGGGGGAATCCTTTGTCTGAAAATCATCAACTCTGCATATGCTACATTGTTGAATAGAATCCAATATGCTTTTTATTTTCCTTCAAATCTTCCTGTGGAATGACAGCAGTCAGCCTCAGTGTGATGATTAAAAGATTTAAGGAACGCCAACGCGTCTATTTTCCCATGCCAGAGTGCTTTTCATCACTGCTTCATCCCAACATGTTTTCCCCTTTAAAGTTACAGACATGTGGAAATGCTTAAAATGACTGCAGAGCGTGAAGATGACGACAGTCAGGAGATCCCACATATCATCATTCAGCCACAAAGAAAAACGTCCACTGGGACTGCAACTCGCTGTTTAGCTGCAGGAGTCCTGAACATTTGTTTATGTTTTACTTTAATTTCAAGTAGTTAAAGTTGACTTAGAGTCGCTCTGAAGTGAGAGAACGTGACACGTTTCACGTCAACACACAACAGCGGGAATACTTGTTGATGAATGCTCCACAAGTCCTTTTTTCAAGCAGACATTTTTCTTCTTGGAATTGCTTTCTGATGGGTCTGCTTCTGCTCTAACCTACTGCTGAAATGAAGTCACCAGTCACAGTGAATTACACACTCTGAGTTGCTCATTATTACAGAAAAACGAGTGTGTGATAGAAATAGTTCTTATGTAATCTTAACATGCTGTGAATATATGTGTGTGAGGGGGGTATTGTAACTCAATAACGCTGCTAAGTTACAGTGTCCTAATAAAGTTACTTTTGAATCATCGACTTTGGATGCTCACATGACAGGAGAGTATACCACAGAGACATAATGAACTCTAAATGATAAGTGCTGGAAAACAAAAAACCAGAGGCTCAAGTTGTTCTTGCAGATATTATTCATATATTTCAGTCTCTTGTTTCTGTAAAATTGCATTCCTTTTCAAAACTATCATTATTATTTAGTTATTTGAAATACACAGTTAGCAAGAAAGTAAAAATTTGAAAACTGTTTTTTTCCATATTCGTTTTCTTGTTGGCTGATGAACCTGAATAAAATCCAACACAACCATTTTTTGTTTATCTTATACATATAACTAAAAAAAAAAGACATTGATGTTTGTGGTTGTATTCTGCCAGAATCTGAATGCATCTTTTTAACTTTCACCACCATCATCAGGTTGTGTCATGCAAACACTTTTCCTTGTACATCTGTTAATATGTGAGATATTGCATGGAAATCTACCAGCGCTGGGGAAACTCAGTGTTCTCGCAGAGTTCTTACTGGGTCGTATCTGAATCCAACAGAAGTCCAATGTTGATCTGGAGCCCAAGATGTCGCTGGCAGAGAGGATGAAGATCCTCAGAGACAAAGAGGAGCAGTGGAAGAGCAAAGGCAAAGGAGCAGCCAATGACTCAGTTCAGTTCACAGTGGCTGGACGAATGGCCAAGAAAGGTAGGGCGTTTTTAAATTTATTTATTTGCCGTACGGCTGTATCAGTGTAAGCTCTCCCTAGGCATTTTGATGAGCAGTGTCAGGCACAACAATTTGCTTTGCAAACATCTCTCTGAAGAGAGAATGCAAATAAAACTTTCAGGAGAAGGATCAAAAGCTCAGTAGGAACTCTACTGAGCTTTTGAAACAAAGATTCAAAGAAAGGCACCGTATAACCTGAGCTACTGCAACCACCAACTGGCACAAGCTGCTAATACTGTAGCTCTTTGAAAAACCGGGAAAGAAATAACTTCCATGTTGTGCGGCTTCAGGTCTCGTGTCCAAGGACGAGCCACCTATCATCACTCTCAAGAAGTCCAACGCCACGCCTGTGAAACCACATGAAGGTATTGTCTGGGATTCAACTGTAACGCTTTTGTTTCTTAAACCTGGTCTTAGTGGTTTAAGGAAACTGTTTATGTGCTTCAACCCGCCTGCTGATTTCACATGGACTGATTCAATCTTTCTGTCCACTGGGCAGAAATCTCCAGTAGGACCGACGTCAAAGTGGAGGGAGATAAACGTCTCGACAAGTTGGAGTCCTTCCTAGACAAACTCCACAATAAAGGTGCAATCTGTGCTGTTATTTACTTTAAATGTTTATTTTGACTCTTTGTCAATAAAGCACGTATTCACTAACACCTGAAATATAAAAGTGGTAGGGGTGCTGCTAACTAAAAAATTAGTTTTGCTAAAGGACTATACCAAAACAATATGTAGCGGAAGCTAATGCTAAAATACAGACTTCCATTCAAATTATGTCTGCACTTGAAAGACTACGACCTTCAAGGTCCAGTTCAATTTTGAAACTATAATTGACATGTTCTATAATTCCCTTGGACATTGTATTTATGTTGTTTTTGTATTGTATTTACATTTAGCTAGCACTAAATTAAAAATTAGCCCCACTATTAGCGCCTTAGCAGAATTGTTCCCACCACTGTATGACAGCTAACAGAGCAGCAACTTTCTGCAATCTCAAATGTACATGCACTGATATGAATGACTAGATATTTTTAATATATTCTAATTTATTTTATTTAAGAAGGCCGCACATTACTCCTATTTTAAACTGTGCTAAGTCGTGAGCATTCACCAGCTGAAACTACACCAGCATTATTGTTTACAAATAAATTCCTGAAGGTCTCCAGATTTTTTTTTTTTCTACTTTACTAAGAAAATCAACCTTATTCTTCCTGTTTCCTGGCATACATCCTGGGCTCTGTGGGATTAGGTGTGGGCAAAGCCAAGTCATCCACCATCGAGGTGACGGAAGAGATGGAGAAAGAGGTGATGACTCTGGACGACGATGAGACGTTTGGCAACTTCTACAAACCTGTCTCCCCATCCACTCTCCTGGAGTCCAGTGTGGTTTTGACTGAGGAAGACCTAAGTGACATCCAGGCTGATACACCAAAGTTAGTTTAAAACAATCCCATGTGTCTTTCCCTTTTACTCTGGTGATATTTATCATCTCTGATTTGTTGGAAAATATTTGCTACCTCCTTTCTAGTTTTGTACTAACACAGTTTTGCTGTCCATAATTGTTGGACTATAAGTGTTTTAATATAAATAAAATACTTTTTTGTTGCATTTCGCCTCTAGGCTGACCTCAGCGGTAGCAGAGCACAAGCGAGCGGTGCGACCAGCCAGAAGGAATCAGGGCTCCAGGAATCCCCTGCGGGCTCTCGCTGCCCGTAACGACATCCGGCAGGTTTACACCGAGCAGAGGCTTAATGTGGCGTCAGTGGAGACCAAGAGGATTCAAGTGGAGAGGAGTAAGTCTGCTCACGTTTCCCTAAAGTAAACAAGATATTTACCTAGAACAATCCGGCAAATAAGATGGATTACAAAGCAATGAAGACGCTCTTGGATTTTTCCATGTTTAGTTTCTCTTCATCTTCACATCCATCAAACTTTTTCACATGTTGTCACACTATAACCAGAAATCTCAGTTAATAAATGGGATTTTGTCTGGTAGACCAACACAATATGATGTAATTGTAAAGTGGAATAAAAGAGATTACTTTTTTTTTTTTTTTTTAGAAATAAAAATCTGAAATATGTGGCCTGCATTTATTTTCAGTCTATTTCACTCTACTACCCTTAAAATAATCCCACAAGCCACCTAAATGGTGAATCTCAGTGTAAATGCAGCTGTTCTGTGAAAACTTGGAGGCTGATTGGAGGATATTGGAGACCAAGGCATAGGCCGGTCTGTGAGGTAGTTATGGAGAATTTTAAAGTAGGGTCATTTCACATAACATGCTTTGAGGATCTCTGAGTCCTGCTCATTCCATCATCTCAAAGGGAAAGAGGATGGCCCAACTACAGACGTAGCAACACATTGCCGTCCACCTAAACTAGGACACAAGAGCAGCTGAATTGCTAATGTTAGCTTTGGAGGAGCTGCATATATACACAAATCAGGTGAGTTGCCTAAACAACGATGACTCAAAGACAAATGCACACCACCATTTTAGTTCATTTGGCTAAAAAACTATGCTTAGGTTTGTGTTGGTCTAAAGTTTGTAATTATAATGTGACAAAATGTTTAAAAAAAGCCCTGAGGATCTGACTGTACTTGTTCACATGGAAACTGAAAACATGTACTGTGAAAATGTTGAAGCTGGAGACAAATTGGGTGTATTTAAAAATGATGTGGTCAGCTGCTGGACACTTTTATGCTGCATGGTAGGTTGTTTGTATGTATGTCTTCACTACTCTGCAGACTACTCTTACCTGAGCCACTTTTTCATAGTTTGCATTTGAGGATGTGGGCAGGATGACAACACGAGCGTTGTCTAGTGGAGCTGGCATGAACAAAGTAATATGAAAGCATGACTCATCTCTAGCACTTTCTACTGAAGTATCGTTGAAGCTTTTTAGTCATACTATGAAATAATATCTTTGCCTAAAGCACAGAAGTTACTTAATACCTGAAAAGAGGCACTATTGTTGGTACAGTATAATAATCACGTCTTTCTATTATTTTGTTTTCTTTCACACAAAGTGGCGAAACATTCCAACTTGGCAGACGTGGCGTTGGCTGGGCTCGCCAGCAAGGAGAACTTTCGCAAAGTCAACCTGCGCAGCGTGAAGTCCACAGAGGTCGTGACTAACAACAGCGCTGTGCCTTTTCACAAGCTCATGCTTATTCGCATCAAAGGTCAGAAAACACAAGAGAATTCTCTCTCTCTGCACAATGTGAAACATTAATGGTGACCTCAACTTTATTTTTGAAAAATTAGTGGTTTATTTTGAAGAATCAAAAATAAATTACTTTTGTAATATTCTGGTTGAAGTTTGTTTTATTAGCTTTTTTTTTAGGGTTGCTATTCAGTCTAGAAAACTAGAGAAGAAACATTTGTATTTTGAGAATTTGTTTGTCTTCTGTCCTTCCCTCAAACCTTTCTTGTGTCTGCGCTTTTTTCTGAATTTATCTCCTTCCATAAACCCTTACCTATTCCGTACCTTGCTTTCCTCCCTGCCTTGTGTTCTTACTTTTACTTTGTTCCTTCCTTCCAGTGTCTGGTATCTCCTAAAACCACATTAAAACCTCTTCCTCCCATTGTAGAAATACCTACCAAAAATATATTTTGAAAATGGCTGCAGGCAACTGAGAAATCTCTTATTTTAAATGAAAACCGTTTTGGGACCCTGGTTATGGAAGTGAAAGCTGCTGCCATCCGCAGGTCGGAGGCACATCCAGGTGCGCCTGGTTGAACCGACGGCGCGCTCGCTGAACAGTGGGGACTGCTTCCTCCTCATAACCCCTAAGCACTGTTTTATGTGGAGCGGAGAATTCGCCAACGTGATTGAGAAAGCCAAGGTACGGAAGCTCACACTGAATCAAACGCTTCAGAGTTCCCCAGAAGGGGTTTTCCCAACTTCTGTTTACATGTTTAGACGGGTAGCAGTTCACCTGATGAATCATCTCTATTAAAGAAAACCAGATCCTGCTGGAACATTAAACAAACAATAATGTTCACAAATCTCCTATTTGTTCTGTTTTTCAAGCTCCTGGATGTGACTTCTTTAGGCTTGTCAATACAATGGCAGCTATGTTCTCTATCTCTTCATCATTTCTACAGATGTTAGAAGAACAATGCGCAAAATATGAAAACCGTTTGATCAAAGTCGTGTTGTTTGTATTTTCAGTCTGATTCTATTTTATCGCATGCAGACAGTCTGCTGAGGACAATGCAGCAGAGCCAGCTCAGTAGCAAAAGTCAAACGTAGCCACTAAAGACTGTCATCAGGTTTAACATTGCACAACATAATATGACACACTCTGCAGACTTTACAGTAGTAGTTCGTAACACCTTCTGATAATGCTGCTAAACCCACATTTCTGACTTTGGACAAAAGGCATTCTTTGGACTAAAGCTGCTGATAGGTTTCAGCATTTTGTTTATTTCTATGAGACGCTGTATGTCAGCGTGGAATCATTGCACAATCTGACATGCCTCAGACTGATAGCAGACTGTCTGGCGCTAATCTAGGACAGGATTACGCTGGATCCAGCCTGCATGGACCACTTTGAAGATACCGACAGTAAATCCTCCATTTATGCCCATATATGATGTTAAGTATGCTTTTTATTGGCCAGGCATCGGAGATGGCATCTTTTGTTCAAGCCAAGCGGGACCTTGGCTGCAAGGCTCCCCAGGTGTCCATACTGGAGGAAGGCATCAACACTGAAAGCAGATGGGCCAAAGAGTTCTGGAGCCTGATAGGTGGAAAGACCAAATACAGAGGTATGAAAGCAAAACCTTCTGTTTTAGATGAACAGAATATGTAAACAGGTGGTGCCATTACTGACATACTGCATCTGTGCTTGTGCATGTAACAGGGGCAGGCGAACCAGAGGAGGACGAGCTCTATGAGAGTGGGGTGGTGGACTCTAACGGGGTTTACAGACTCCAGGGAGACAAACTGGTACCTCATGAAGACGCCTGGGCTTCCATCCCCAGTGTGTCTCTGCTCGATTCTAAAGAGGTAACGTCACTAACAAACGGATCTCTGTTAGAGATGCACCAATCAGTCAACTAGAGATCAGAATCAGGAGATTTTCCCTTGATAGATCTGCAGGTTAGATGCTGAAATATCATTTTTGGGGGTAATTCTTAAATACATTTTAGTATCATTCATAAAATAGATCCAAAATCTTAGGTTTGCACAATTAAAACCAAATGTTTACATACTCTTTCTAAAAATATCCCTTTTCAGTCATTTAGGATCATCAGTTGAATGAATTACTTCTAGCGCCTTTGTAACTAAATTAGTGCAATACTTCGATTCCCAACTGCTCCCTCCCTCCACTTCCTGTTTATTTGCTGTTTAAAATAGACACAAAATTTCTGCTTGCGATTCATTTTTTGACATGCTACAAATAGAAATAATTTTGGGAATCCTATCTAAACTAAAACGAGAAACTTTGTTTATTTTTTTTGTTATTATTTGACATATAATGCCCTTTGTATCAAAGAGCCTTTTGCCCATTTCTTTTCTCCTTGGCCTTTATCACCTGAATTATTCAGAATGAGTCAAAATCCTGTATCAAAATCTGACATGCATCTCCATCTCCTGATCATCGATATCGCTCATTTTAAATGTTTGTTGCTGTTTTTGTAGCTAAATTAACTTTTCCAATCTTCTTTTCTCCTGCTAAAACCACACACCAGGTTTTAGTCTTTGACTTTGGCAGTGAAGTGTATGTATGGCACGGAAAAGATGTGCCCTTGGGTGACAGAAAAGTAGCTGTCAAACTGGGCAAACAGCTCTACAGCGGCAGCTACGACTACAGCAGCTGCAGAGTCAACCCTCTGGATTCATCCTGCAACAATACGGACGTACCTCAGTGAGTAAGACGAGTTAATGACACCAGAGGACAAGATTCATTAAGATGATTACTCCTGCTACTCACCTTTGAGTTGTTCATAAACAGAGAAACATCTGCTGCATTATTTCATGTTTATTTGGTGCCCCCTACTGGTTAATCTGCTCCAGCACAGCTACATACACATGGCGGCATGTGTGTTTTAAGTTTGTTTGTGTGTGACCTACAGGAAGGGTGAGGGGCGTCCCAGCTGGACTCTGTTCGGCCGACTGTCGGAGCACAACGAGACGTCGCTGTTCAGGGAGAAGTTCCTGGACTGGGCTGAGAGGAAGAAAGAGGAAGCGGCTCAAACAGAGGAAGTCAAGGTAGATGAGACCGGAACGAGCCGTTACCAACCACACCAGTCATAAAGCTGATTGGAGTCAGTCATTATTACCACGTCATGGTTTGTTTCCCATCGTAGCCTGATCAGCTGTAGACATCAGGACACGTTTTGGTAAATTAATTGTAATAAATTACAGTACTCATTTTCAAATGCTGTTTTAGACAGAAAGCATAAATTATTTTGCTTTCACTGCCAACAATGCATAATTAAACTTGAGGGTTTTTTTGCTAATTTGTTAGCATAAAAGTGTCAGTAGTAAATTTAATCTAAACACAGGGCGATTTTATTGTTGTGTTGTCAGGGTTGTAAAAGTTAACAAATAAAATGATCAAAAATGAAGGACATTAAATTTAGCTAATTAATGTCCTTAAGTAAAAAAAATCCCCCCACACCGTTGAAATTAGAGAAATCAGAAAATGTGGAATATCGTATTTAAAAAAAATATTATCCATTATCATGGACACACAACATTTTACACATAAGCAGTAACGCATTTTGTGGTAATGTGTATTTGGAAATGTTTACTCTTTATTTTTCAATATTGAAATAATCTGCCAGATAAGCTTTTTCATCACTATTAAGAGATTATTCCCTTAAAGAAGCTACTGTAAATTGTTAAAGAGTTACTTATGAGTTAGTTTTGTCTTATTTTAAGTGTACTGAGATATTTGCACTAGAGGGCTTTGCGCCATCATTTTTTTGAATATGCAGAAACTAAACAAAAACCAAGTATTTCGTTGTTTTGCTCAGAGCCCGGAACATTCCACCCTGCGCTCGCCGCTCGACTTGGAGCTGCAGCCATGCGACGCCAAAGCGCTGCTGGACAATGAAGCCGACCCGGTGCGGACCGTCCTGGAGGGCGTGGACGTGCAGCGAGGCTACGGCCTGGTGAAGACCGAGGACGGCAGGCAGGCGGAGCTGGCCACCGTGGCGGTGGAGGCGTGGCACATCAAGGAGCACGGCGAGGAGGAGCTTCCAGAGGAGAGCGTGGGCCAGCTCCACGAGGGCGACGCCTACATCATCCGCTGGAAATACTCCATCACCACCCTCGGTGAGTCGCGTGAAAACAAGTCGAACCATCAGAAGGGAGAGCAGGGCAGGTGATTCACCGGGTCACGCTGGATTTTCTGACTCGTCTCAGTGGGGAAGCGGCAGAAACCTGGAGAGCTGAGCACAGCGGCTCCGGGCAGAGAGAGGACGGCGTGTTTTTTCTGGCAAGGCCGGCACTCCAGCGCCAGCGAGAAAGGAACGTCGGCTCTGATGACCGTGGAGCTGGGCAGCCACCGGGGGTCACAGGTCAGCTCATCACTAACTGTCAATAAAAACATTCAAACAGTTGATGCCTCCTCCTCTGAAAAGTTCAGACTTCCATCTGCTTGTTTCTGATTGGCCGGTGCAGGTGTTGGTGACTCAGGGTAAGGAGCCGCCATGTTTCCTGCAGCTTTTCCAGGGAGGATTGATCGTCCACAAGGGCAGCAGAGACGACGCTTCCAGCAGCTCAGGTACAAACGAGTCACTTCCTGATGCTGACAATGACAAACAACAACGTTTGAGTTTAGGATTTTTCCAGTTGGGATCAGTTTGCAAAAATACGTTAGAGTGGAAAATGGTGTTCTGGTATTCTTACTTTTTCCATTCATGTATCCTTTCTGTCTTTCCTCCTTCATATTTTTCCTTCCTTGTTTCCTTACTGTCCTCACCTTTTACTCTTGTTCCTTTGCTTCCTTTCTTTCTTTTCTTTTCAACATCATTTTTCCTTCTTCTACCTTTCCTATTTTTGCACGCATTCTTGCATTGTCCTTCTTTCCTCCTTGTTTATTTCTTTCTGTCTGTACTTTGTTCCTCCCTTCATTGCTCATATTCTTTCTTTTCTGTGCAAATCCTTTCTTCCTCCTTTGTGTCCCTACTTCCATGCTCATGTTCCTCTTGCCTCACTTCGCTCCTTCCTTCCATCTATCCTTCTTTCCTCATGTCCTTTCTTGTTTTCTTCCGATATTCCATGGGCCTTTATTTTCTCCTTCCTTCATTCATCTGTTCTTTCTCCCTCATCTCCTTTTATCCTTTTTCCCTCGTATTCTTGCTTTCCTTCTTTCTCCTGTCCTTGCTACCTTTGCATCCTTTTTTTCTCCCTCATGTCCTTTATTCATTTCTCATGTTGCTCTTTCCTCTAATCTATAGCTTCTTCCCTCCTCATGTACTTTCTTTCCTTTATTAATTTATTGTTTTTGTTCTTTCCTTGTTTTTTGTCTTTACTTCCATCCTCTGGTTTAAAACCCACAATTGTAGTTCATTGTGAACTTCTGTGTTTTACATTTTGAAGGACTAACAACTCTTCCTATTTTACTGAACCTTTCCATAAAAACACCTTGGAAGCTCTTCACTGAACTCCCATAACCTGAGTGCAGTACCACCCTCTGCTTGCTGCACCCAGGTGGTTGGAGGCTGTTTTGCGTCCGCGGCGAGGCCGAGGTGGAGGCCTCCCTGGTGCAGGTGGCGTGTGAGCGTGCCAGCCTGCGTTCTCGTGCCAGCCTGGTGCTTCTTAACGCTCAGAAAGCTCTCCTCTACTTGTGGCACGGATGCAAAGCCCAGGCAGACGCCAAGCAGGTGGCCAAAAGAGCAGCAGACAAACTGAAGCAGAGGTCGGATTTGGGATGAAACTGAAAGGTTTTCACAGCCTCACTGTCTCCTGAAGGGAACTCATAGCTTTGTCTCTCCTTCAGGTGTCCCTCAGAGCTGGGACTGAACAGCAGCAGTAAGCTGAAGGTGGAGGAGGTGGAGGAAGGCTCTGAGCCTGCAGAGGTTTTGGATGCTTTAGGCCCACAGGACAAGAAGGCTTACGACTGTATGCTGGAAGGTAAGGGAGGATGTTGGTGTGCTGGTGGGGAGTTAGCAATATGCTAAATGGAAGACATCATCGGTGATGGTGTGTTTGTTGTCAAGATCCTGGGAAGTACAACTACACACCCCGCCTGTTCCGGCTGAGCGCCAGCTCTGGGATGTTCGGATGGGAGGAGCAGCTGTACCCGGCCAGGGTGACGGAGGGCGTCATGGCGATGCCCTTCCTGCAGGAGAGCCTCTACTCCGCACAGCAGCCAGGTAACGCTCCAGCAGCTCCACTGCACATAGGAACAGCAGGCTGTTTTAGCATAAAACCAGCTTCACCACACTGAACAGTCCAGATATCTGAAATTGGTTCATGAATAGATGTATTGGTAAATTCAGATATCTTTAATTATATTCTGACTAATATAAACAATGTCAGATTTACCCTTAATTTATATAGGAGCTTTAATTCATGATATCTGCAATTAATTACTTACTCTCTGAAACATATATTTCAAACTGACTAGTCATATTTCTAATTAAAGATATTTTAAATGTATTTTTAGGTGGGAGATATATAAACCTGTAACAATTAACTGGATTAATTGAGATTAGTCAATTATGAAAAATCTGCAAAATGTGCAATTATTTTTATCTGATTAATCAATTAAACATAACAAATTAATTAATGACTAGGCCAAATTTAATTATAGATATCTGTAGCCATAACTTTGACTAGTTTGTTTTAAGATATCTCCAAACTATTCAGAGATTTCTTTAGACAGATTTTCTATTTCAGATATGTTGAATTAAGATTCTGACTAATCAGAGAGATGAAATCGATCTTATGTTGATATTTCCAGAGATATTTCTACATTTTTAAATGATATAAACAAGTCTTTATTTTCTGTATTTTAGTGGCTTGTTTCTCCTGGTGCTACTTCTCTTTAGTCATTAGTGTTTGTGTTAACTCTCAGGAACCACAAACAGGATCGGTCACATTCCTCCATAATGGAGGAGCAATTATCAGAAAGACAAACAGGAACATTCTTTGTAGCATTAAACCTGGGAGCTCTGTAACTTTACCTCCTCAAGTTATTCCTAATCTGACTGTCATGTACTTTCTTCACAGCAGCTGTTTTTAACCGTTATCTGTTTCTGCTGGAGTCCATCTTATGTTTTTGTTCTCATGTCATTTCTTCGTCAGCCTTGTTTCTCCTGGACAACCGCATGGAGGTGTATCTGTGGCAGGGCTGGCAGCCGGACGACACCCAGAGCACCGGATCTGCAAAGATGCGCTGGGACAGCGAGAGGAAGTGTGCCATGGAAACCGTGCTGCAGTACTGCAAAGGTTAAAGCTGACACACATGTGCATTTTGGCCCTTTGGCTCAAGTGAATTTTTAACTGTAATGTGCCAAAATGTGGAGAAAGAAATGCAGAAGTCAGCCATTTTTTCCTGGAATAAAGTTTCTTTCCCAAACAAAGGAGCTGATTTCATTTGGTTTTGTTTAAGTTTTTGTTTTTGTCAGCAGATAAAAATAAAACCACACACCAGGTTTTAGTCTTTGACTTTGGCAGTGGAGTGTTTTGGCTCATGATAATAAAACTTAATACACTTTTAAACCAAAACTAAACATTTCAATTGTCGTCTTTCTGCTGATTTCCAGAGAAGAATCCCCGGCGCCCCCCTCGGGCCTACCTGGTCCTCGCAGGCTTGGAGCCGCTCACCTTCACAAACATCTTCCCATACTGGGAGAAAAACACCAGCATCACTTCTAAGGTCACTAACAAATACTTCCTCCTCCTCATCATCATCATCATCCTCCTGTGTAAATGAAAGTTTTATATGAAATGTTTGCATGTGTGTTTTAACAAAATGCAGACTGGAAGCTCTAAGAGCAAAGTGATCCTGGTGAAAGAAGCTCTGTCCAAACTGAGCAAGCAGCAGTACTCCATCGAGGAGCTGACCGGGAAGCCTCTGCCGGAGGGAGTGGACCCGTTACGGCTGGAGGACTACCTGTCAGACCAGGACTTCAAGGTATCACACCCCCACTGTGCTTAATGTGTGTGTAAGAGAACCACGTTCTGATTTCTGTGTCCCGTTTGTTTTCCTGCAAGACGCTTTTCGAGATGAGTCGATTCGAGTTCAACGCCCTGCCAAACTGGAAGCAGAAGAACCTGAAGAAGAGCAAGGGTTTATTTTAAAACTGCGCACACACTCTCTGTTAATCTGTTTACGTTTTACTCTCCTTTGCAACTTTTATTACATTTTTATGCCTTGATTTTCTGTTTTAAAAAAATCCTCACAAAATGTAAATGTACAATTATGTGGTTTTACCTGTGCCATTTTGTTTGTGCTTTTCAGTCTCATTTTACATTTTAACCGATTATGTGCAATTAATCGTTTCCCTTCACACTATTATAAATATGTAAGATACTGTTAATGTTTGTTGAGGTTTACTCCGATGTGTTAATTATTGTTTGTGATTTAAAGCCTTTTTTTCCATTTTAACTGAAAGAGCAGGCTCTGTCAACAGGGGACAAGACTGCTCAGTAAAGTTGTCAAAACAGACCAGTTTGATTGGTTCAAACCAATCTTTTTGCTTAGATAACTAACTTTTTAACAATCTATTTTTTTATTCTTGAACCAACTAAAACACTTGTATTATTTGGTACTGAATATTAACTCTTTATTTGGGCTCTTCTTGACCTCCTTCTGGTTGTTTGGGACCAAAATTAAGCCGTCTGTCTTCATATACCATTTGTCTGTATTTTTTGAGCGCCTGTCTGTCTAAGTTTTTTTTTTTACCAAAATATGGTAAAATCTGAACTTTAGAAGCATTGCATGTGTTACATTGTGACTATGAGAGAATGTGTGTAAGAACCTGCTGCATAAACTGCCTGTATTAGAAAACTCAGTATCTTTGTGTTGAAACGCCACGAAAAAAACTGCCGGTGAGGTCTGGATTTGGACTTTAGTTTAGTTTGTTTTTTTGCAATGCTCTTTTCATTTGTGGCATTCTGTTTGTGATTAATTGGATCTCTATTACTGGTCAAGTCAGGTATGGGAATGAGATAATCAGTATTTCTTTTGAAATAAAAATATATATATATGTATGAAAGAAAAACTTGGAAGTGACTGTTTTTATTCGAACATCTAAACATTAATATATATGAACTTATCCACTCAATTTATAAACTAAAAACAGAGTTCACTGTTAATATTGATCAAAATAAGAGAATCAGATTAAATACAGAAAATTGTTTTCTTTGGATGTTGCTTTTCATAAAAACAAAAACAGTTGGTTTCATGAGTTAATGGAGGATATCTAAACATTTCTTTAAGGCATGTCAACAACTTGAAACATGAACAAGAACAATTGGTGAGCTGGTTAACTAGAAGGTTTTGTTTTGGTAAAAACAAAGCTGTGCATCACCAGACATTTCCAAAGGTGAAATGAGGTTTCATCTTGCAGGTTAGTTGACCGTTTCTGCAGTCTGCAGCTGTTCAGATAAAGTTTCTCTAACACAGTTAACTGAAACATTAAGGCTGCAGCCTGGAAAACAAAAAGCTGAAATATTCTGGAACTTAATAAGCTGCATTAATTCGCATTGCAAAGGCCTATAAACTCTAAAGCATCTAATATATGATAATCATTCATTGGTAAATTATAATTTCCATCCATTTTGTTGTACTGTCAAATGTCTTACAGGAAAGAGTTTTAAGAATATAATTTGCAATCATTTATGCACTTATTCCAGCCTTTTTCTTTTCCTGATTTTGCTGCTCTGTGATGAACGTAGAAGTGAAATGTTAATGGAAAATGTGCAGAACCGTTTTTTCCCCCATTAGGTTCAAATATATTTTCTTTGTTTTGACCGCCAGAGGGCGCTATTTGTCCAGCCTTTTAGCTGTAAAACTTTTATTTCATATCCGTGAAGCCTTACAGACTCATAAATCATTGACTGAAATTAAAACCTGTAAAAAAAAATTAAATAGCTTTGTCTCATGAATGCAGTGACTGATTATGAATATTGCCCCCTTCATGCATTGCAATAGCCGTTTTAAACAACACCTGCTTATTTAGGAATCCGTGTGTAAAGCCAAATGCTGGGGTGTTTTTATGCAGCTCATATGCACACAATGTGGAGGAGACTTATTTAAAAATCAAAGAGGTGTCCCTCTCTCCGCGTCCTCATGTCTTATTGATGCCAACAAGCATACGGAGGCAAAGTTATTCACACAACAGATGGCACGAGCCAGTCGGCGCTTCCTCTGAACAGCAACTGGGCGGCCTGTTTGTTTGTTTGTCATGTATCAGCTCTGCCCTGCCAGCATTAATCATCTGCATCACTCTGCCTCCTGCCTCAGGTGCTGCAGCGTCCCCACGCCTTGGCCTACATGTAGAGACACAGTGAAACAGCCAACACAAGCCACATCAGCTGGACGGCTCTGTGCCGGGTGTGAGATGAATGAGCTGGGACTTGCAGGATACTCAAATGGTTTCATTAGAACTTCAAATCCTGCCTGAAAATGAGCCAGAAGATTTCCTGGAGGTGCACTTTACCAAACCCTTTTTGTTTGTTTTTTTCCTTATGGATAGATGCAATTATTTGTTGTAAGTGAGCATATTATTTTGAAAAATGCACAATTTTCTGTTTGAGAGCACATTTCGGTGTTTGGAATAACTTCTCATTTAAAAACTAATGATGGAATATTACAAATAATCAAATCTCATTCAGTAAGTAGAGAACTTTGGGATGTGGTGGAACAGAAAATATGCAGCATTTGTAAAATTCTGTCATGTAATTGTGGACCAAAATGTTTATGAAATAGTCTGAAAACTACAGGAGCAGTAGCCAGATGTTCCTAATAAAGTGGCCGGACAGTGCATGTCAGCATAACTGTGTCTCCCTAAAAGTACTTAAAAAAGAATATAACTTTTAGCCCAACATTTAAAATCCATCCTCCAAGTGAATGTGAGAGAATTGGAATCTGGGATTCATGTGGGATTACAAATTTTTAATTCACTGCAGTCGTGAAATATTTTTATGTCACAGCCAGCAAACAGCAGCATCAGCAACTGGGCAGTGATACTTTTAAATTTGCAACTTTTCCAGAAATACCCTCTAGTAACTGGACCAAATGGAGTGATTTTGTTTTCCACGCCTGAGAAGCTCTGTGTACGGTGTGAATTTAGACATCTGCCACATTCTGACTGCCAGGAATCAGGAGGGACCTGGGTCTCATCCCAGAAAGATGCAGCAAATGCACAAAACATAAACCAAAAGAGATGAAAACAAAGTTAGAGCCTGAAAACCATCCAGTCCTAAACGGTCAAAGCAGAGATAAAATCTTAACTGAATTAGAGTAAGAGAAAGCAGGAAACCTGCAGAGAAATCACACAACATGTATAGTTGTGAATGTACCACCAAACTGGACTTTTTAAAATTTTTATTCTGTGGTTTCTTCAGTATGCAAGTGTATCTCTGCTGCTCCACAGTTATTAGATTTTCATTCTTTTTTTGTTTTGTCTGTGCATGTTTACTTTCCACAGAAAATACAGGAAGAAGTCATAATTACTCCTCAGAATCTGAAGACAGCTACACAACAAAATAATCAGTCTGTTTCCACATAGTGCAGTACACACACCTTACTGTACAGACGCCTTTAAAACCAGGATATATTACACACAAAGCCCTTCTAACTGGAAAAAGATTAAAAAGAGGAATCCTAGTTTCATGTGAGAAATCCGTGGCCTTGAAAAATGTATTGCGTGACCTGAGCGAAGCCCCCAATACAAACTGAAGGAATCCTGCAGTAACCTTGGCTGTTTGCATACCATGGTGTGTTTGCACTGAAGACAGTGGGTAAGAGATAATGTTGCTCATTAAAGTTTCTCCATGGCACATCTCCCAGTAGCGGTCTGACCTTTCATCTCTGCTGGTGACATGAATTTTCAGCAGAGATGAAAAGTTCTCACAGACCTTTGAACAATTACAACAGAAAAAAACCCTCTATGGCATCCAACACATTTTATCTGAACATTCAGTAACATTAGAGAGAAATGCCACCAATCACAAGAGTAAAATAAGGAACATACCTCCAATAGAACTAAATAACAACTTTAAAGGACACAAAATAGTTAAACACGGCTAAACACAGAGGCTACAAAGTAAATATTCACTGACATAATTCAACAGAGTTCCAGTCAATTGGTGCTACAAGTGTCACAATGACCAGAAGCGAGATCAAATAACATGTGTCTGGAAGGTCCAGTCAGTGGATCATCAGCATTCCTGGCTACAATTACAGCATGAATACAAATGCATCAGTCAGGGGATGGATACTGAAAAATCTATAAGGCTTTGAATGTCCTCTGCAAGTTTGGGTAAAGCCAGCAGCTTGAACAGCTTTGTGAGGGAGAATGAAGGAGTATTTTGCAGAAATCCAACATTTTTTTTTTTTGTGAAAGTCCAATTTTGTTCATTATGGTTTATTCACAAAAACAATAAATTGAGTTAAACACCTCAGACAGGTGAATACTTTTCAAATGCGTTGCAAAGCTTATGTGGAAAGAAAAGAACAAAAAGAACACAGCAGTTATAGCAACAATAAAAAAATAAAAACAAACTGTGCAGCACTTTTACTGCGCCATTATCACAAATTCCTTCAAGCACCTCTACAAAAAGGCAGGCTCTCCACTCAGCATGACATATGCTGGATAAATAGGAAGTTGAGATATTGCTTATGAATCAAACTATCATCTTAAATTGCACATGAGATAAAAAAAAATTGGGTACAATCATGAGGCAGTTGATTGTGTGTTGAGAGCATTAGATCTCCCTTTATTGTGTGATGGAAGCAGCAGAGTGTTATCAGAGCCGCAGAGAAGCCCAATGCTACAGGTACTGAGTAATAACAGTCAGTGCAATAATAAGGTTGGGCTGCAGGATAATAGATTTTGGAGTCAGTAAATTGTGTTTCCTGTTGCTGAGAAACAAAAAAAAAAAACAAATATCTTTTTTATGAAAGCCACTGCAACACTTTCATTCAAAGTACAATCTGGACCGAGTCTGACGTTCTGCGCACTTCAAGCAGAGTGTGATATTTTTTTAACATATCATTATTATCTACATAAAAAAATAGTATGTAGCATCAATTGATGTTAAATTCCAAAAAGTAATAAGATAAAAATGAAGTATCTCAACAGTAAACCACTTCCATGTGTTTTTCTCCGGTGGATTTGATATTTTCTGGAGGTATTTGATTAATCTCCACATTTGCAGCTGCAGAATAAATCACCAGACTGAATACTGGTGGGGTCTACAGTACTTTGCTGTGGATATTTCACTCTGTGTCGTTAACTCCAGTGGCTGCAGGTCTGGCCCTCTGTGCTTTCAAACAGTAATTTATACCCCACAGTGGATCCAAACAGCAGAAGCTCAGACCAATACAAACACCACCCAGACTGAAAGGGAGGACGTCAGTACAAAGCTTCAGAAGGTTAATAGATTGTTTTTTCTTGGGAAAACAAAAGATACTTATTAGAAATTGCGTCGTTGGTGGGTGTCTTTTTTATTTGAAAAATTTATCGTATTCCTGGTCATAAAATAATCGGAAATCTGTTTGGTCTAAAAACGACACAGAGAGGGGGAAAATCTGCATATTCTGGTTAGATCATCACTAAACTGTCTTATTTTCAAATAGCAAATAGCTCTTTGCTGCTGTACCAGGTTTTCAGTTGGACTTTTTTTTTATTTCATTACTTTACTATGAGGACAAACATCTTTCTGAAGGAGTGATTGCTGCAGGTCTGTGACACGATGCAATCTCCTGGGCTTACTTAGAAAACTTTCTTTACAAATTTGAATAATAAACTGAATTCGTCTGCAGTGCTTGTGATTAAATTGGATTGCATCTGAATTTGTCTGTCTGAATGGATTTAATTATTTTTCCAAAGTGCCAACCAATGATATTTGTTTTGAACTGGTGCGTTGTAATTCAACTGAATTTAATTAAGATGAGCAGGAGAGGCAAATTTAGGAGATAATTAACTAGAATCTGAATGCTCAAAATGGTTGACTTGTCAGGGGAGTTGGGCCAACAGATGAAACTTGATGGTTACACTATACATTTTTTAACAGTTTCAGCAAGCATATTCACAAGATCTTTAACTTTTGTTTTGGGGTTGGTGAATACAGTTTATATCAAAATTGCAAGACACAGAATCCATCTCCTTCCTGAACAAGACGAGGTTTATGTTTCCCTTATATCTTTTCTGATTTCTTTTGATTTTTCCAATATGTCAAAAATATCTACACGTGGCCTTTCAATAAATTCAAATGTTACAAATGAACCAGAAAACCTAACAAAACCATGGTAAGATAATTTATGCTTTCCCAAACTTACTCACCAATCATAGCATTTAGAAAATATAAATAATCTTTGTAATCTTAACTGAGATAAAACACGAACGGTTTAGTGAGATTTGATGCCACAGGGTGCACAAATGGTTTTCTGTCTTTTTGTAGTGTGAAAACATCGGCTTTCAACTGTATTTTCCGACTAATCCAGCTAATAATTATCTGACCACTAGGGGGTGCTACTCCGATGACGAGTAACACCACGCAAATTTGTCAACTTTTGCCACAAAAGATTTCAGTGGCGTTGCATCAGTTGCATCAAGCTCGATTTCTTTATTGACAAAGGAGCAGAGAACATTCCCCGAATGTCTTTGAGGTTTACAGAAGAAGCTTTTGCTTTTCTGCAGGCAGACGTTGGCGAGGATATGATTTATTAGCGGCTTTTGTTAACCGTCAGCAGTGACAGACAGATGATTCACCGCTTTTTGAGCGAGCAGATTTGAAGCCTGCGTGCTCTTTCCCAAACTGTTTCAAAGGCTGACCTCCCAGATGGGTTTGATGGTACAAACCATCTGGAACATCATGTTACTCATAATGAGCCCTCTATTACAATGCATAGTTATTGTATAGGGAGTGTGCCCACTACTTGTCAAGATTAAATGACAGCTCAGTTAAATCACCAAAAGCTAATGAGAGATAAGTGGGTGGTTTCTTCTTGTTGAGTTGGCTTGTAAGTGTTAGGTCTATAAATACTTTAAACATTAATTATGTTTTATGTGGAGCTGCAGTACCTACAGAAATATTCATACCATTTTAACATTATCATATTTTATTACAACCATGTGTTTTATTGAGTGGACAGGACAGGGAAGGAGGTCAGTTGTTGGGAAGGTGGATGGAGTCAAACCCGAATCCTACAGCCAATGGACTGATACAGATCAGACTGAATTTTTGAGCAGACATGTAGTATGTGGGTGAATATGTGACAACTTTAAAAAAAATATGCACTACTTTGTGTTGGTCTATCTTTTAAATTCATCAAAGTTTATGGTAGTAATTTAAACTGAACTGTTAGTAGTTTGATAAGTCACTGGCACAGAAGGACCACTACAAAGTTTATCTTTGATATAGATAAGAAAAAAGCAAGAATTTCAATGAGTTCTGCTCTTTTTCCTCATCTGAGTGCATTTAGAGCAGTGGAGCCCAAAGTCGGTTCTCGGGGGCACAACTGATTTAGAGATACAAGAGGGATCAGATCCAAGATCCATATAACCGCAGATGCTGTTTTGAGAATCTCTACAGCTTTTTTGAAGGTCACCAGCTTGTGTCTGACATATTTTTTTATTCAATGAAGACTCCTTTGGTTTTTTTAGGTATTTAAATTGGAGAAGACAGACAGGCGTGTAGTACTAGGAGAGGTGACCCCCGCGAGCCATTTGTATTGTCTGATTTGTTCTGTCAGCAGGTTTTTCCAGGCAGCAGATGGTGCCATTTTACATTCTACATAATGAGCTCATGTGTTTAACTACACATAGTTTCATCTAACTAAATAATAAACTATCTTTCCAATCTTTCCGACATGTTCATGACACCATCTGTACCCACAGGACAAAAACCCGTGAAGAAACGGTGAAACATACACATACATCTCCCTGTGACAGTATTGACCGAAACATCAGTCGTGCTTCCCACAGATGAAACAGGAACTGTGGATGACAGATTGATTGAAAGATCCCCCTCCTGCTCTTATCCATCATGTTGGCCCGTTTATCATCGTCTTGCTGCTCGTATCGTGAGCTGGAAGGAGGGAGGAAACCCTCACCAGTGAGGCCTTCAAGTGCACACAGCTGGGGCTCTAATGCAGCTCCCCTCGCGGCGATTTGTTCGGCTTGGGTTTAAGCTCAGTGTTATTTACCTGACCTTGTCTTTCTGAGCATAAAGGTGTCAGATCTGCTCCCGGTAATAAAGATGACTGAATCTTCTAGGCGCTGTTGGGGTTTGAACCGCTTCTATAATCTAATGGCAAAAGTTCTGCCAAGGATTTTTTTTGCCTCTGAGGAAGGCAGAAGGCTGGCCAGAATTTAATCTTTTGACATGATGGGATTTCTCTAAGTTTTTCTCAGATATGTCTAAACTGATGATCCAAGACGTTTGGGCATAATTTTTTGCGGATGTGTTTCCTTATCACAAGCTAAGTCATAAATGGGGAAACCTTACCTCCTGCAAAACTGGTTCACTTATATAATCACAATATATTATGAAATTATAGCAATAAAGGCATAAACATTTCATCTAAGACCAAAAAGACTTGGTCTATAGTAAAGATTTATCTACATTTCAGCTTCAAACTTACAAAATCACTGAGAATTAGTTGTAACCAAATCATCACAGGCTGGTAGTGGATAGACAGACGCACAATGACAACACAAACAGCCTGAAACCTTTTTATTTTATCCATTTATAACTCTTTCAGCTAAAAGCATCCCATAAGCAATCACTTCAAGATTTATCTTGATTCATGAAATATTATTCACAACATAATCATCTCCATCCAGATCTGTATCTTTTAATATAAGACCATTGCTGATACTGAGTCCCAGACCAATACTTAAAATAAAAGCCATGAATATGCTTATAGAGCAATAAACTACATTTCATTAATATCACATTGTCTATTTTATTGTTGCAGTTTTGAGGCACTTTTCTCACCCACTAGAGGTATCCATTTTTCTAGTGGGTGAGAAAAGTGCCTCAAAACTGCAAAGGTAAAGTAGACAATGTGATATTAATGAAATGTAGTCACACTACACACACTTCCATAGTTATGTGTACGTAAGCTAATAATTCCATATGCTTTACATAAGCACTGAAAACATTTAACCATGCACTCAACATCTACTGACTGCACTGACCACAATAATTATCTACCAAGATTGCAAAAATAATAATAATAAAAAATAAGAATAAGTAGTAGCTTATGAGAATGTAACCAGTGCATTTCCAGCTTCCTGTATGGGTTAGCTGTGCTGCACTACTTACATTAGCAAGTACAGGAACAGGAAGAAGTGGAGATTTAGTTTTCACTGTATTTCTTTTTCCATTTCTGTCAAATTCTGTTTCAATACCACAGTTAAAAACATGTTTGTTATTATTTAAGACAATCAAGAAAGACAAGGATTTCTGTTCTGTTTGGTTGTAAAATTCCTCATTCCTGATATCTGTGTTTCTGTCTGTGAGGTAGAAGAGAAACAAACAATTCAAATAGTTCTATCTTGGAGAGATGTAACTTAGGTAGATATAACAGTCTGCATATTACAAAAAACGTTTACATTGGATGTGTCATGTATAAAGTTATTAAATAAACCACAATCAGAAGCTCAGTTCCTGCAGTGTAGGTTTCCTTTGTATCACTTAAGACCAGATATGAGCTTTGTTAATCTGTAAACGGAGGCTGAAGCCCTGTGAAAATGTGTTCAAAGGCCAAGAAATATGTTTTGTAACTGACCTATAATTTCTTTATGCTGATGAGACTCGGTTTCGCTGCTCTGCTTGTTCCTATTAAAGGCAGACGGATTTCTTGTGCTTGCTGTCTAATCCTTGCTAAGCCTGCTGGCTTCTTTGACACAACTAAATGGAGTTGCCTACTGTTTCCAAAGGAGTGTCCTTGTGTAGCAAAGGAAACCAAATTACCTCTGCAAGGCTGCAGGTTCTCCTCAGCCGCCATTTTCTTTCTGCTCTCTTATTTTCAATCAGTCCACACACACACACAGCAATACATCCCCCCTACATAATATAGGAGCTGAGTTATGTCAAAATGACATTGTCAGGATTGTGTCACTAAGACTTTACTGGCATAACAAAAAAAATCAGAAGAAAATAAAGAGAAAACTACACATTTTCAAGAAATCATTCTCAAAACTAATTTCTTATGTTTTGATGCTGCTTTCTTCCCAGTATCCCTCCCTCTTCTGTTCACCTTAGCTTCATACTTCAGTTTACATTTATCGCTCTCTTTTAAATAGCAATTATATCAGGATAAGATATTCTGTTTGTTGAAAAACAGTTAAGGCAACCAACAGCTGGCTGTCTAAACAAGTTCATTCTGAAAGAAAAAGGGCAGAAAATCTAAAAAAAACAAAACATAAACCCTCAAAATGTCATGTGAGAATATCTTGTGTGATGTTCTTTGGACAAATGAACCAAAAAGTACATTATCTGTAGATAGAGGACATGTTTTGCATAAACCACTTACAAGTAAAGTATTGCAGCAGGGAAAACTGTCATGGCTTTGGGATGCTTTGCTGCAGCAGTCGGCTATTAGACTCATAATTTATTTTTTTACAAATAAATTATATAAACAACTGGGTTACACAACCAAACAATATTTTTTTTTTCTGCACTGTGCAGCCACAACTTTTCCTTTTAACTAGAAGTTTAACAGCCTAACCAGTAATTATCCTGACACCTTTTTAGGAAACTGCAGTGGAGGGGCTTACACTGCAAGCACAGGTCATTCTCATTTGAAACATGTTAAAACTGAGTGCAGTGTAGTGTGTGTGTGTGTGTGTGTGTGTGCAGAGGGTATGTGTTTTGAGGCCTTCCTCATCTGTTTTGTACTTCAAAGCTTTGATGTTTTTTCCCAGATTAGAGATTCCCTGATGAGCCTCTGTTGTGGTTCTATTTTTTCATTGCCTTACAGCAATCTTAAAAATGTTATAATTCCACAGCATACTGTACGTATGTTTCTCCTGCGGTTATACAGAAACTCACTCTCCTACGCAGATGCTGTGAAATTGCTTTTACTGTTGTTTACCTTTGCCTGCGATGCTCTCTGCGCGCTCACACACATGCGTGCACCCGCACACACACACCCGTACGCCGCGCTGCCATTACTAAAAATGATCTGAAAAATATTCAAAACCATAAATCAATCAGAGCACTCTCAGCTGGTTTTCAGTGTCACTGCAGGTGCTTTGCAGAGCAGCGGCACGTCTCTCACTTTCAACTGCATTTTCTCTCTTCTCTCCCCTTTTTCACTTTTTTCCGGTTATTTTAATTCTCTCTTCCAGTTCAACCAACCTTCATCCTTCCTTCGTCCTGCCCTCCAACTCGAGTCATCGACAATCAGCTGCAGTGGAAAGGCCATTTAACTCGGTCGCACTTCCCTGTAACTGAGAGTCATAGGTGCTGTTTGGGAGCACTGAAGGGGTAAATGAAATGGGTTTATGTGGAACTGCCTGGGTGCTTTAATCCCTTACTAACAAACTCTGATCACAAAGGAGAAATCTGATCTTGTTTGCTTCTGCAAAGAATGTCAGCTTGTGATGCATTTGTCAGTATTTTGTTGCGATTTTATGTGATGAGTCAATACAAAGTAGTGTAAAGCTTTTTATATCTTGAGATTTTTTTCACCCTTTCTCTTTTGCAAAATAACTGAAGCTCAGATTGGATGGAGAGTTGAACATTCCTTTCCTATCATCACTACAGATTCTCAGTTGAAGCTATATCAGGACTTTGACTGGGCCATCTTAACAACAGGGGTGTGCAAGACTGGGAATTTTGGTATTGATCCAATAACAAGTAAATACACAACAAATTCTCAATTCTTAGACTCTGAAATATCCACAGCACTATTTATAATACTGATACTTTTTTCTTGGATGGTCTTTTTTTATATATAATTTGGTCATTTGACTTCAGTTAGTTGATTATGATTCTAATAAAAACAAGGGTAAAGACTTTAGGTTTAAGTTCATGTCTGCGTTTTGGTACTATCAACAAAATACAAATTCCTGTACATGTATTACTTTTTCGCCTGGAAAGCTGAAGACACGCTGAAAGGTTTTTAATGAGGAAAGCATAAACTCCACCATCGTGACATCAAACAGTCGTCTGTTTCCCTCAGCCCCGAAGTTTCTGTTATTTCCTTCAATAAACTACAATTTTCTTCCACCAAAAGTGGATTTTTCTCTGATGTGTTGCCTTCCATCCCTGTTACAATTTCATCTGTAGCACCAATATGGGCTTAAACAGAAAAAGTAGAAAGATAAAAAATCCAGGACCTGATGGAATGCTTTCATTATCTGCTTTCTCCCTAATATTTACACATTTTCTGTTGATTTGTTTCTGCAAAACTCTCTGTGGTTTTGTATACTGTATATCCCTGTGATGCAATAAATGGAACACAACAGCAGAGATATTCAATGAAAGTCATTTTTGAGATTGTCTCTGGCACTTGTTGTTCCTGATTCTCGTTTTTTTATTTTAATTTTTTTATTGTTATGATCTCTCACCTCATCGCAGTCCATCAGCACGATTTTATTACAAGATGGGGCAAAAAATCACTGTGATCCCACCACCGCTTCCAACCAGGGGGAGTTTCCAGTAATGCCGCTCATCCATGTTGACATATTTCGAGAACAATCTGTGTGCCTGTCAGTGGGTTATAAAAAACATTCCTGCTGTTTTACAGCCTCCTGATGGTTTCACCTCGTGCTGCCTGGTTGCTTCTACTTTGCTCCGATCTGTCTCAGCATGACCCCCGGTGTCTCCCTCTAATTTCCATGTGGTGAAGAAGACTTCTCTGTGGAGTTCACTTGATAAGTTAGACAAAGGGTTTAGAAGAAAACACAAGTTTAAAAGTTTTTAATTCAACTTTTACGGATGGCTCCTGTGCCTGAACACACCAGCACTTCTGTTAAATGACAAAAACATTTTCAATTTCTTCCTGTTCAAAGCCAAACGTAATCATCTTATCATACTGCTGATATCAATATTTTTATATTGCAGATTAGGAATCATAAATTTTTCCTGTGTCGCTCTTTGGACAGGAGTAGCTCAGTCTTATACTTCTATACTGGAGCAAAATTATCTGTTTTTGTGATGTAAAAAATTTCAGCACCATGATGAATCATATTAGTTTCATCCACCTTCTGTGTGATGTATACCCGTATTATTAAACAAGAAAATGCAACAAAAACTAATAGCTGTAATAAGCAGCCACAAATACTTCCATTAGCCACTTTGTGATTCAGTTCCAGTATTCGGTCTAATTGAGTTCACGTCTGCTATCAGGTTTGATCAAATCTTATTCGTCTAAAATGAGGTTTGTCTGAAAAAGTGTCACGTTTGGTTGTTCAGGACGACCCAAATACAGAAAGCATGCAGATGAAAGAGACTTTAATGAAAACTTCACCAAAAGGAAACTTACAATGAGCGAAGAGAAGAACAGAGATAAACATCTGTCTGATTATGGGACAATTCATGTGATTCAAAAAATGCAAGGAGAAACCTGGCATCCGTTTTAACAAATTTCTTTTTCTTTTTCTTTAAAAACATGTTTTTTTTCCCACAATTACATCATGTAAACACAAACATCTACTGACAGATATAATGAACTGTCTCCTGATCAGGAGAAATGAGTCTCTGTCTGTTGCCGGGCAACCTTAATATGACGGCAAGATTTCAAGATTTCATTTTCCACACATAACAACCCTGTGAAATGGCAAATAGACGGTGACATTGTCATTTGTCCCCTTGAAATGGAGAATGGAGGAATGAAATAGAGCGTGTTAACTTGTGAACCTTCGAATGTGGATTTTTTTTAACCTTTGAACAGAACAAAGACATGGTGTCTCCCTGCTTCTCCTGGTATAGTTCAGATATTTTGCTGCAGAGTTTCCAGGTGGTCTTCTTGTTTGGTTTTTAAAGACTTGTCATCACTTTGAATTTCCATTCTCTGCAATAAGACCTTTTCTCAAAGTCTCACTGATTACCGCCTTACTTTGGCTGACATCTGTAGAAGATGTTTGTGAGTCAGCGTTTTACAAGAAATTAAATCAGGTTCAAATTGTCATTACTTTGGGTTTTATGCCCTTCAGTTTATTCAGGAATAAAGTTGTACAAAAATAAAGTTGAAATAATAGAAGAATAAAGTCTGAATTCGCACAAAAATAAAGTTGCAATATTATGACTTTATTCTTGCAATTCTACAACATTATTCTTGTGTTATTTATAACACAGGTTTATTGTCATATGACTATATTCTCGTAAATGTTTGTATTTTATTTTATTTTTCTTAATATGATCCTAATACTGTGTCACAGGTTGCAGACTAGCCAAAGAATAAGATAATTATCAATAAAATTATCAGTAATTGTCTAATACTTGGGAGTAAAATGGAGGTTTGAATTTGGCTCAAGTGGGCTGTAGTCATGGAAACATGAATACAACAGTAAGCAGGAGGAAAATGTGGTTTGTTCTTTTTTTGTTTCACATTCCTAATCTCTAACTGTACCTTCGACCTGCAGTGCAGCTGAAGGTCGCATGTTTCCCAATGTGGAGCAGCAGATTGGAAAACATTGGAAAACTAAAAGAAATCTTAGAAGTCCTTCGCAAATAAGAGCAGGTTTGATCTGTCAGAACTAAATCTGAAGATGGGAAGAGTGGGGGTGTTAATGTACAGAACAATGTCACTTCAGTGTTTTGTAATACTTAGAGTCTTCCATGTGGTGAAATGGAGCAGAGCTAAAAAAGGTCAGCAGCTCATGTGTAAGAAGTGCTCCTGCTGCGTTTCACTGCATTCATGTACACCTCCTCTCCTCTCTGAGCCACTGATCCCTCCACAGGAGGCTCACTCTGCCCAGACTATCCATAACACACTCTCATTGAGACAGATGAAGCAAACTTCCCTGCATATAACATCTTTCTTCTCCTCAGAGTTTCTGTGCTGGGAAGCTGCGAGGGAAACTGATACACACACACACACACATTCACACTCTCACAACACATTGTCTGCGGATAAACCGATTAAATTGCTCACAGCTAAGCTACACCTGGACTGTGTACTGTTTAACTATCCATGCACGTTTGTGCTGGGATCCTTGGGCTAAGTAAACATGACGCTACAGAGATACAGTGGACTCAGTGGGGATCTGGAGACGATCATACATCATCCTAAAACTGCTCTGAAACCTGGTCAGAATGCAGATCAAGCAAATCATCAGCTGCTTTAAATGGCTTTACTGTTCATAACCCAACTAGAAACACTGGTTATCAAAAACCAAACAACTTCCGTGAAACTCATTTTTAATCTGAAGCTTCATTAAAACCTTTTTTATTGGGGTTTTAAAACTGGTATCGCTAATAAACAGCAAAGATTACCAAAAAAGATTATCATTAATATTACGTTGATGTGATCATCTGTGCTGATGAGGGAAACTGCAGAAATGAAAACACATAAATCATTACTACTGCAAGACCACTCACAATCTACACATTGTTCAAAGGCAAAGTTACAAAAGAGCCAAGAGGAAGATTATGATGCTGTTATTAGTATTTGTTGTCTAATTAATGATCCTATGATAATTTTGAGGACAGTTTGGAGGCAGGGAAGGAAATAAGAACTTTATAGATCAAACAGTGAAGGTTGTTGTCACGATCTTTGGATGTTATTTCTGTTCTATAGATCTCTCCATGTTCATTTAATTTCTGTTTATCATTGTTACTAAGGTGTCGCCATGTTAGTTCATTCTCCTGAATGAACTAACATGTTCATTCTCTTAGCTTATTCTTGAATCCTGAATCTGATGACTCCAGAGAATAAAAACCTTGTTAGGAAATTATTACTACCTCACTATCACAGTAATCCATCCCAACCTGCAGGTGGCTAATGTAGCACTTAGCAGCCAGGTGACAAAAAACCTCTGAGTGTCAAGCATCTGCTAATGAACTGAATTTACAGCGGCGTGTTTTCTTCATGATCACCATCAGTTTCTGGAGTATTAATCCAAAGCTTTTGCAGAGTTTCAATAATTCAGGTTAGGGTGATTTTATATGGAAGTCACAGTATTTTTAATTTTTTTTTTATTTTAGAGGGTGAATCTACAAAAACACCTAAATTTTATGGTTGGTATAGAAAAGCTGAGTAGAGGAAAATATTTGCATACCTGGTATAAATAAGTACAAAACAGAAGTCCAGAAATATCCAGACACATGGAATCAGGAACGGAGTAGCATGTTTGTGTCAAAGCTTAACAGCCAATAAGAACCATTTGTACAGAAAAACGAATTACAGGGGCAATTGAATAAATACTAGAGTTGGAAGTTGGAAAGCATGAAGACTAGAGGTGGTTGAATCGATCTGTAGTATTGACCTCAATACCAAGTCGGTAATGTCATTTTAATAGATCTTTCTAACACATTTTAGATATCTATATACTTTGCTCAATTTCTGTCCAAGGTTTGAAGTAAATAATTCAGAGAAGAAAAAAAACACAAAACTGTAAAGCTCAAAATCTTGATCTTTACATTTTTATCAAACTTAGATAAAAAGTGCCTGTATCAGTACTGGTATCAGAAATCTGGGCTTGTATCGCACATCTTATGTGAAGACCATGCAGCATCGAAGAGAAAACAAATACAACCTCATGTCACTGAAATATCAATGTAAATTCCCTTTATTTCAATTTCAAACTCATATTAAGGGAGTACTTCAATATTAAATTCAATATTTTATGAATGGGGTTCAAGTGAGGCCAGTTTGCTGACCAGTCTCTTTCCACTGGTCGTTAAATCAGGAAGTATATTTGGATGGGTGAGCAGGTGCAAAGTCCTGCTGGAGAATTAAAGTATCTCCATAAAAGCAAATCAAATCATCACTGGACCTCAAGCAACATGGATTCTGCCTCTTCCCACTCTTCCTCCAGAATCTGGAGTTTTTAATTTTCATTAGAAATATAAAATGTATTTTCTCTTCTTCTATTTTCAATAGAAAGAAGCCCTTTCAGAGCATCTCAAGCCACAGTGAATCTGTCCCCAGTCCAGACAAAATGTTTCTGTGATTGTTGTTGGGTTTTAATGAAATCAATAAAAAAGAAACAAACAAAAAAAAAAAGAATCTGTATGTCATTTCAGTGTCCATTTTTTCAAGTGTCTCCAGCCTCGTTTGCAGCTTCAGTTGTATTTAGAGGATTAAAGTCTGAAACAATGCAATCGATAGAAATTAAAATAGTTGCCAATGGCCTCTGCCTTTTTGTGCGTTGCAGGGAAATTGAGCTTCCATTTCCGGAGTAGTTTTAATGAAGCAATCATTAAAGTGAACGTCAGTGAGGGAAATGAGATTTTTAATATTAGCTGAGCATGATGTGGGGATGGTCTCGTTACTCCTGAGTGATAATACATTCTCTCCATAGTTCTTGTAGAACATAGAAATTATTGCAGCTTGAATTTATTGCTATGTTTTAAGGCCTTTTCAATATTTTACAAATTCCATAACGTAAGAAAAAAAAAATGTAATTAGTACTAATTTGAATTAGAAAGAAAGATGCTAATTTTCATCTTCTTTGCACAAAGAATCTCTTGGACAAAGTTAGTTTTCTTCCAGTTAATGAAAATTACGTTAAACAGCCAATATTTTTAACTGTCCTTTGTGAACATATTCTGAAGTTTCTTTCTTTAAAAGCTTCTTGCAGGTGACATCCTCTGTACCAACACAGGAACTCGGTCTGTTTGTGGTTCTGTGACCTTCAGGGTGAACCGAGGCGTCACGTTGTACAGTAGCTAACACGCATGTGTTCCTCCTCGACAGAGTCGGGAGATTTGGAGGGATGAGTTGTTGTATGAGCGCCGGCACAGGCAGAACGTCTCAGCCATATGGTGGGACTGAAGCAGCTGATTTACATCCCACATGTGTGGAAAGGAAGAGCGTTTCCTCTCGATTTTGTCTTCTTTTATCATCTGAACCGCTGACTCAGTGTGGAAACCCGGGTGTCTGTGTCGGTCCGGGTGTGGACGTGAATGCGAGTGCGTCTTGTGTTTACCAGATGGAGCTCTTGACAGCTAACATTTTCGGGTGTGGGAGAGTGAGAGGCGACATTGAAATGATGTCACGGAGTCCTCTTCCTGTCTCTTCTTAATTAAATAAACTCTCTCCCTGTCTCACTCTAATTCCATCAGATCCGGATCCCCTCACGTGCATTGCAGAGGCAGGTGGTGTGTGTGTGTGTGTGGGCGTGTGCGTGTGTGTGTTTGTGGCGCATGGGGCTAAACATGCAGAGAAAGACAGCGAGTGAAGTAAATTCATGGCCTTCCTCGTTTGACAAATGACTCTGTCAGCCTCTGGAAGGGCAGCGGCCCTCCATCGACCCTCAAGGTGCCCTTCCAACACATTCAGCTGTGACTGAGACAATCGAAACCACAAGTGCAAGACGTAGTTAACATATTTGTGCCTTGCAGCAGGTCTTGCTGCTGAAGGAGGTACATATCAAACAGCTTTTTCTGGGAAGATTTGATTGAGTTTTTGTTGGAGACCTGAGTTTTAGAGGAGTAAACCCATCACAGATCAGAAAAAAACTCTCCCTTGTGAAAATAGTAAGCTCTAAAGTGAGTGTTTTCCTTTTGCTAAAACAAGATTTAATAATTGCACCAGATGAATCTTTAGGAATTACAATAAACCCAGTCCTGTTTTGATAAAGCTTGCAGTTCGAGCCATTAGCTTGAACTGCAAGTGATGGCCACTTTTCTTTGCTCGGCTCTTGAGGTTATCTCTCTCTGTTCTCCATCTTTAAATAGCTTCTAATACTTTGTATCATTGACTTTCAAAAAGTTTGATAAATGTGTTAACTGTCTCTCTTTCTTCGATGAAGCCTTTTTTGGAGATATTGCTCTCAATCAATCCTAAAGAAATCAATCTTAGCTCAGTTCTTCATCTACGTCACTTTCTTGGATGATACCATGAATGGCCATATTACTGTTGTCACCTCCATACTCAGCCATTCTGTATTTAACTGTATCACTTTTCTCTTTGTCAGAACTGTTGCTGTCAATTATTGTTGTTTTTTTTTCCTAAGAGAAAGTACAATCAGCTCAGTCCGGTGTTTGTCTGTGTCTCTTTCTGGTTCTGTATGTTATTCTTTCCATAGAAACTGATACTGGTTCAGTGATTTTGTATTTAAGAACATCACTTTACTGGAAAAGGCCATTAACAGCACGATTGATTCCAATTACACATGTACTCACTTTGTGTTTTGTTCCATAGAAAGTACCTCTGGCTCAGTGATTTTGTGTTCAGCTCTGTCTCTGTCCTAGACAAACCATTAACTGGGTACTTAACTACTTATTTTTCTTTCCCACAACAAATACAAACTCTCTAGTTTTTTTCTGGGTCTGTTTCTTTTCCACCTAATCCATAGTAGAACATGTGAGAAGGCCGCTACTGAATTTGACTGCGGCATTAGGATTGAATCAGATTTAATACTATTGGTTCTGAATTTACTATGACGGAATTATAATGGAATGAAATAGATGGATTTGAAAGGAGTTTGAATTATATTTCATATGCTGGATGGGTTTGTAGGGCTGCACAGTGGTGCAGTTGGTAGAGCTGTTGCCTTGCAGCAAGAAGGTCCTGGGTTCGATTCCCGGCCCGGGGTCTTTCTGCATGGAGTTTGCATGTTCTCCCTGTGCATGGTGGGTTCTCTCCGGGTTCTCCGGCTTCCTCCCACAGTCCAAAAACATGACTGTCAGGTTAATTGGTCTCTCTAAATTCTCCCTAGGTGTGAGTGTGTGTGTGAATGGTTGTGTGTCTTGTATGTCTCTGTGTTGCCCTGCGACAGACTGGCGACCTGTCCAGGGTGAATCCTGCCTCTCGCCCGGAACGTAGCTGGAGAGGAACCAGCAACCCTCCTGACCCCATTAGGGACGAGGGTGAACAGAAAATGGATGAATGGATGAGTTTGTCTCGTAATGTTCTTTCACGTTATTTTTCTTGAGAACTTGAGCTGAATAAAACCAAATTGACTCAATAAATTGCTGCTTTGAAAGTGAACAGTAAGAAACTGGAGTTTATTAATTCCACAAATAAATAGGATAACAATTCAGCTAGACTGGAATTGTATTTTTACAATTGACTTTCAAAAAGTCAATTGTAAAAATACAATTGACTTTTTACAATTGTATTGTAAAAAGTCAATACTTTAAAAGCCTTATAATCTTATTATAAGGCTTTTAATAATAAAATTAATAATAATTTTATTATTAAAAGCCTTACATTTTAATAATAAAATGTAAGGCTTTTTTTCTGTTTAACAAGGGTGATTTGTGCTGAATTTAAAGTTGCACTTAATTATTTCTAAAGATTATTACATAATATGACGAAGCGTGACCCTTTGACAGTGAGTAATATGTGTATTAACTTTTCAAATGTCTTTCAAACACTCAGGTGTTTTTATTTGACATTCTCCTTGTTGTTCTGGAAAATAAATTTACATTGTAAGACGTACTGGATACAAATTATTTTAGCTGCAAAATTATGTAAAGAACATATTTGAAATCTGCAGAGTGTAACCATGAAGTCATTCTTGTTGGATGAACAATATCCATTAAAGTCATGCTCCTATTGGAGCTACACCTACAGTCCATTTTGGAGTTCAACAAGCCTAAAAAACAGCATAATTTGTATGAAGTGTCATCAAAACACGCCCGAAGCCAAAGCCATTTATAGCTGGTATAAAAGGTCACAGTTAGAGTGAAAATAAAACCCTGTCATGATAGAGCAGGGAGAGAAGATGAATCATATCAGCACCAACGTGGAGATTTGCAAAAGTTGCAGGCAGTTTTGTCCTAAAATGCCTTCAAAATGTTGCATCTTTTTAAACCAATGGTGCCTGACGGTTGCGTGCTTGTCAGACCTGTTTGGGAAAGTAAAAAATGAAAAGCTGTCCAGCCAGCTAAGAAATTTAGCCCCACGGCGTCAGAGGTTAATGTTGCAGGCACTGGTTATATTTTCTCTACCGTTGCTGCAGAGATCACAGTCTGCAGACAGATCCTGAAGGCTAAACGGAGAGGAAAGAGCAATGATGCACATCCTGTAAGAGGTGCAAAACTGAAGGTTGATGTTACCAACAGAATCAAGCAGAAGCTCACAGAAAATCTTGATATGTTTTGTTTTTTGAAGAGGTGGTGTGTTTGGTGTGCCAAGACCATTCTGTTTGGAATCTGTTAAGTGAAATGTGCTCACAGGAAATGGCAGGAAAATAAAGCATCTTGTTTTGAAAAACATAAGAAATAATTTTATTACACCAATAACATGTAAATGACCACAAGCAGAAACCCATCGTTGGGTAACTGCATCAGCCTGAAGGTGGATGTGAGTCCAAACTTGATAGCAGAGATTTGAAGTTTATGGAAAATGTTTAGATTTATATGTTTTTCAAAGATGCTCATTAGATGCAGTTACCTCTAAATACATCTTGTATTAAATTGTGTTGTGTATTTTTCAGTAATATTATAATTATTATCATACATCCATATGCTGTTGGTTGCTGGTTTTGTTTTTTCTCTCTTTCTGCAGGTCTAGAAACAGACTTGAAGGGTGTTGACTTGTGATCTCTCTGTGTTTCTTTCTCTCCTCCACCCTTATTTCCTTCTTTCCCTTTAAATCTTTTCCACACCTTTCTCCCTGTCTTTATTAGGCTGTAGTGGCCTTTGTTATACAGTAAATGGACAGGAAAAGGCTCCTCTTCCTCCCTTTCTTTTCTGCTGTGTCCATTACACTTGAAATAAATCTAAATCATTTCTATTTTTTTAGCACTAGTGGTCTGTATTCAATAGTAAATTGATAGAGTTTGTTGTCAATAGACAGAAAACTCTAGAGAGAGACGAAGAATCGAACCCAGGACAGCCGAGTCGAGGACTGCAGCCTCTGCACACGGTGAACCACCCACCGTCCCCAAGGCAATTTCTAATAAAGTTTCATGTGAAGCGGAGCATCATGGGAAAGCCGTAATGCTTCGCTTGTGACTGTAAATCTCACTTTGACACAGACAACACCCACTGGACAGGACATGTAAAAAAGAAGGACGAAGATAAGCCACACTGTACACTGTAATGTTTCATAAAATTCTTTAGTATTCAGTTTGTGGGATCTCTATTTTAACTGACATCTAGGATTATACCAGTTTATGTTTCCAGTCATCATTTATCAATTTGAAATCTTTACCCTGAACTATGTGCAAAACATCTGGAAGACTGTCTTTTAGTACGAAATAGATCAGCACACAAGTTTAGAAGAACTGCAAAACACGGTGGAGGAAGGCTGATGATTTGGGTTTTTTAATGGCCACTATAGAGTCAAACGTTTGTATAACAAAATAACTTAAGGTTTAATGGGAATATCATCAAATGTTATAGTTCATCCATGTTTTTTTAGATATTTACCAAACTTCCTGATTTCAGAAGAATTAAATAATTAGTTTTGTAATCATATGTTAACTAGAGAAGGTCACACTTACATTTTATTATGACTTTACAGCAGGGAGATGTTTGTACTAACAATTTCCCAGTGATTAGGCTGTTTCTCACCTGGATAGCGGAGTTAAAATAATCACTTTCATTCTGACAAATTGTTTGATGACCTTGAATAACAGAGGGGGAAGTTGGGGTGTTAGGAGAGGGACAGCAGGATGCGACTCTCTGCATTGCAGAAGGTTGGGGAGTGTTGTGGGGGGGTTGCATTTCACAGATTTTGGTCAAAGTGGGCTCGTAGAGTTTAGCTTCAGAGTTACAAAAGCGGCTCTGAAATGGAAGCGTGGGCGTCGAGTGGCTCGTTGAGCACTCACTTATCTAATTGCATGTCGAGAAGTATGGGGTGTGGAGGAGAGGGAAAATTAGTGGGTGTGTATGACTGCGTGTGATTGTGTGTTAATTCTTCCCCTGGTTATGTTAATACCACAAAATGAAATCCATATTATTGCTTGTGTGTTTGTGGTTTCCGGTCTTTATTGTCGTTTGCTGGGAGGATGTAATAATATAACTTATGCGTTTGTGGTTTCTGAGGCTCACGCTGCACTTCAGTGTGATTTCATTTCCTTGCTGTCCAGTCATAACTATAGTTGCAGTGAGAGACAGTCTGTTGTGTAGAGATAACAGAAAAGGTCCCAAGTCAACATCGCTGATTGAAATTCATTTTAATTACAAATAAAATCAACATTATGCCTAACTCATTTAATATAACCATATTTTTTCCTAAAATACAATGACAATAAATTAAAATAGAAGTATTGTATACTTTTTAAAGTTACTTTTTTGCATTTTCAAGCATTCGTGAGGACCATTAAAGACAATCAAAAACATCTACAGTTCTGTGAAATAGCACTATAGACATGTTTACAGGGCTCGTCTAACTGATCATTCAAAAAGCAGTTTTAAAGAAAGCTTTGCAAATCAGAATGGTCGTATGTAGCAAAGGAATTGCATGCATCACGACTGACTTTTCATCTTCTTGTTTTGCAGCAAAATGAAACAACTTCCAGGAGTGAGTCTGTGCTTTTTTACCAGGGGTTGTTTCCAGTGAGCCGTGATGAAAAAGGCCTCGCTGTGATTAAGACACATGGTGTGTCGGACCGGAGAGTGACTTTAAGACTCAGTCACAGCTTGACTATTAAACTGACAGCATTAATGGCAAATTGGCAAAATTACAAGTAATTAAGTCTTCAGGTTTAAATAGATGGTGAAAGTTACTGACATGGGGGATCGATTTACATTTAAGGCTGTAAATTTAACTGGACTGTTACTGTGAAAATAACCTACTGCTCTTTTTATTTCCTGTGAATTTGGCAGGCTATCGTCAGAGCTACATCCCAGCTAACAACACTGCACAGAGCAACATGGACCCCGACAGTTGCTCTCAGTACAAAACCAGACAGACAGACCTTTAACTAGGACATCAGTTACTTTGAAAATTATGTTGCTTTTATCAGTTTTCTAAATACATTTGCGCTGGATCTTACAAAACTGTTGGTAGTAATTCAGACTACTTTGTTTTTAATTATTTTTTATTTTTATTTATTTTCTTTGAGCTATATACTCTAAGGTTTTACTGGCCTTGGTCTGAACATCCCTGTGAACATTTTCTTGGTATGCCACTGCTTCTAAAGCTTTTTATGCTGTTGTTCACTGAACAGCATGGGTGTTCCACAGGGTTGATTTCTTGGCCCATTCATATTTTCTATGTATAGCTGTGCATAAACAGAAAATGTCTGTATTTCTAGTTGTTTGTGGAAGTCACTGGCTCTTATCACTTTATTATCTCTGTTCTGACCCAATGTTTTCCTTCGAAGATGCTCACTGCATAATGTGCAGTTATTATACATAACTGAATAAATTTCACTGAATAAATTTGATGTCCTGGAGAAAAACTCAAGACTAACTGCGTACAAATGTTTCTGGATGTCTAATTTACTTGTCTGATGTGTCATTGTTGTGTTTGAGATGAATTCACTTACATAAAATTAATGGCTGAAGCCAATTGTGTCATTTATACCTATTTGTGCTTTAATATGACATTCCTTCTGCATGCTCTTTATCCCCTTTGGGGTTTTACCAGCAATACCATCACTATTTTTAAGAAAAAAACATGCAGCAAATATTTCTCTTTCTGCCACATTATATGTGTGCAGACATGCTTCACACAGGAAGGATTCAAAAACGGAGTTCAAGTCTTCTTGCATGCAACTTTCAGACTCAATGTCTGGCCATAACAGGAGATAAAATCAAATAAAATCAAGCAAACTTGTGAGGAGGAGCTTTGAATGTCCCTGTCCAAAAGAAATTAATAAGCTATTGTGTTCATGCTTCGTTCATTACAGCTTCTGGCAGGAAACAGGAAAAAGATCACGGGATCAGGTGTGCACCTAATGGCAGCGGATGAGCTTAGAATCATAAGTTGATTAGTGTGCGCTGTTCCTCAGGGGAAACCTGTTTGTCTTCAGAGCGCATGAATAAGCAGCATTCGACAGGAGCTCACCTCAGAGTGGAGTCTGTCTGTGTTCATCTGCTGCGAGCGTTTTGCATGAATGAGCAGTTATGTGCGTACCTGTCTAGAGATATCCAGAGGTGGTTTGTGAGTAACACTGCCCTCACATTGTTTTGTACAGGTGCACATCTTCATAGCATCTAATTGGTTTCTCAACCTAATGATTAATCGGGCCACCCTTGGCAGCAACAGCTGTCATCAAGTGATGGCGATGAAACTTCTAGATTGTTGTGGAGGATTATTGGTTCACAATTTTTTGTAGAATTGTTCTAATTCTGCCATGTTAAATGATTTTATAGCCGGAAACGTCTCTTTAAGGTCATGCTAAAGAATCTCAATCAAATTAAAACCAGGATTCTAATTTCCTTTTAGAGACCAGAATTTATAGTTTGATCCATTTTGGAAAGTCTATCGGATCTGAAAATAGTTGGATTGTGAATTGGCGTCTTAGTTTTCGTTTTCAAGACAGCTGTTGTTTCTTTACTTGCATGATTCTTTAACCTCTTGGCTCAATGTCTAAATTCAACCGATATCATGGATTTTCAAATGCCAAATGTTACTTATTAAAGCTAAGATGTCCCAATCTCATTACTGATCTCAGACTGTCATCAAAATGTGACAGACTGGAATTCCTCAAGTTAGGCAGCAGGAGGACAGGATGCAACACAATCTACTGTCTGGACACAAAGAAATTTAGAGAAATTCAGCCTGAAAGGAACTCTAAGTTTGAGAGCCACCAAAAGGTAAAACCATCTGTGTGTTTAGTCAGTTGTTTCATTTGAAGCAGACACAAACCAAACTGTCAATTCTTCTAAGTTGTTACAACAAAGCTGCTGGTGGAAAATAAATCAATATTGCTTCTTACAACGAAGAGAAATTCCCCCAACCTGGCTTAAATTTAAAAATTTTACTACATAGATTTAGTCAAACACAAGACATTTTGGAAGATTTACAATATGCATGGGTTACGTTTGTTTTGCTTGTTTCTTTGGATTGATCTGTCTCATCATTTTCATGAAATTGGCCTGCAAAGTTTGTGGTGTTTTTAAGAAACTGAAACTGAAACTCATGTTTTTTTCAAAGTTTGTTAAACTGAAAAATGTAACTGTTGAAAGAAAACGGTTTATTACAGTTTTATTTTCATCTGCCACCTGCAATGATTAACAAGTCTCTAGCAGGAGTAGTTTGCTGGGTAAATGGATGGCCCATCTCATCAAAACACATGACCAACACACCGGAAACAAAGGATTTATTTCCAATGCAATTTATCTGAAACAATAAAAGCAACAATAAGTCAGTCTGATAGTAATTTATATGCACACTCAGATCAATTAGACAGTTTAAAATCCTCCATTATTACTCTACAACAGTTCGGTCTAGGTTTTATCTTATTGCTTTTTATGATCTTAAGTTGTATTTATGTCATCTTTACAAGTATAATAAAGATTTTACAAATCAAAGGTTTTGTTTAATGAATTTCTCAGTAGATACTGCTGTAGAATAATTCATTTTGAATCTATGCCTCTCTGTTTTAAATGAACACAGACTCAACCAAATGACAAGCTGTGAATCAGATACTATCTTTGGCATCACTGGGTGTGGTTCTGGTCTTTGTCTGGGTTGTACAGCTCTTATTAATGGTGGATAATTCTGGCTCCTTATCAAACCAGATTAAATGTGAGTGAGCAAGAACTAATAGACAATATTCACAGAATAGCAAATTCCCTACAATAAAAGGATGATTAGATTTTAGAGAAAATGATAGAAAATTGAACGAAATGTCACCAAAATGAATGGAAATTTACACATTAGGTACAAAATGTCCCACGGCAGACAGCTAACTTTATCTGAACAAAGAAAAGATTAAAACTGCAAAAGTCATACAATTCCTGAAATATTCTGAAAGGAAGAAGGCATCTGGTGTTGCTGTTATGGTGCGATATCTGCTTCATTCAATATCTAAATAACACTGAAGTTTAAGGCCAGTTTTGTGTTTCAGTCACTGTGGCAGTAATTAAAGCTGCATGTCAGCTCCAGGATTCAACCAATCAGTCAACCAGAAATTCCTCACATTATCAGTTCAAGCCTTTGTCCTCCTTTTCTTCTCCAGCAGCCGCGACCGCAACTCATCCATCCCTGTGTATCAATAGACTTCATTGCAGGAATCCATTAAAGGCCTCAAAAATAGATTTTCACTACAGAACGACACTAAACCAGAGTCAGCTGAAATTCTGCTGTAGTTGTTGATGTGCTTGAGCAATTTTTTGCTGGTTTGTCCAAGGCCAGCTCAGCAACGCTGACTGCAGGTTGTCAGCAAAACAAAGTGAAGTACTTTCCAAGTGAACAGGGTGCAGACCAACATGCTTTCCTTGAACGGGTTATGAATTTTTAAGCAAAAGCCCGGCAGAAGAATACTTGAATGTATATGCTTTCATATCTCTGGTTTTATCTTATTTTTTTTTTAAGTCAGCTGGGGGCAGGGGGGGTCAGTTCTGTAGGGGTGGGAATGAGCAAAGAAAACTTCCCCTCTCTGGAGTTACATAAAGCTTCAAGCATTGATTTAAGTCATCTTTCCTGGGCTGGAATGTCTCTAAAGGATAAAATAATAATAATAATAAAAAATAAAAAAAAACAGAGAAGGACATCCGGTTTTTCACATAAATACTTTATTCAATGGTGCATGGTGTGTGTGTTCCATTCATTGCTTCTTTAATAAGCTTTTCTTATTAATGTAAGCATAAACTTTTAGATGATAGCATTCATTTCGTTCCTTTAAATTGTACAATTCAATTTTACTGCACACCATTGCTGGTAAATTCAAGGTAAAAAAAATAATAATTAAAAAAACATGTCTTAGCATTCTAGAGTTTTGTGCATGAGTTCCTGGAATGATAAAATAACTTCCAGGCCGTGTGCCCTAAAATAATTTACATTTGACCAGGAATAGCTTAAAGCACACAGCAGATTTCATGTCATCCTTACTACCAAAAATGAGGGTTAAAAAAGAAAAAGTTGAATATGCTTACATTCTTTTTTGCATTAACAGGGGTGGGCCATCCTGGTCCTCGAGGGCCGGTGTCCTGCAACTCTTAGATGTCTCCCTGGTCCAACATACTTGAATCCAACAGCTGAATCAAGTTCAAGTTCTGCAGAGTCCTGCTAATGACCTCATTATTTGACTCAGGTGTGTTGAAGTGGAGCTACATCTAAAAGTTGCAGGAGACCGGCCCTCAAGGCCTGGAGTTGCCCACCCCTGGTCTAGAACATGTTATATCCAACTCCAGCAATGAAACCCTGGAGTCCTGCATGTTTTACATGCCCACAGGCTCCATTAGATCTTATTTAAGCAGCTGATTCACCTGCTAAGTTTCTAATCAAGTCATTCTAGAATCACCTTCAGCGACAATAATGAGAAGTTATTTTCTGTCTGGGTTTTGTGGTGTTTGTCCTGTGGATTATGTGGAACTCATGGTCACAGATGGTTTGACAGAAGATTATGACCAAACATCCGAACTTCTGTGCTGTCTATCCAAGAGACCTGGTTCCAGATACTTTGCGGTGGAAGAGTAGCTTTGTCTCTTTCTTGCTGTTTGTTTCTAGCCACAAGAGTTATTTTGGTATATCTGGGAAAAGTTCTTTGAAGCTGGAAAAATATTAGAACTGTGTTCCTGATGCATTTTATGAGGTTGTTGGTAGGATGTTGTATCTGTGTACAGCCAAAGCAACAGCTGTACCCAAATATTCTGCACACAGAAAAGGGAGGGAGGCTGAACGAAGTGGTGCTTAAAACCTTTTCAGACTGCTGGGCTGCAATAACTGATTCTGCAAGGTCATTTTATTGGGTCTGTAATAACCTTACAATAAAGAAATCCATAAAAAATAAACCTTCTCAACTCCTGCTTTTATAGCGCTGCTCACGTCGATCCTGATCAATTTATACAAAACATTTTTTAGTAGTACCTAGATGCCACTTTCACTCCTTCTATGCACTTATGTTCTTGGATTTTCATTTACAGCTTTATTACTTTAGGATGTTTTGGGTCTCTAGAAGTTAAATCTAGGTCCTAGTAAAGGCCACACAATGTTTACATCTATATTCATGAAAACTAATTGAAAGAAGGTGTACAGAAACAAATACCATCAAATGCTGATGTTGTACTGCTATGTCTGTGTAGGCTACTTAAAAATAATTTTCAAACATATTTTCCTGAAATTCAGCCCAATGTGGATTAAATCTGGAGATCTGTGACGATCTAAACAAACTGAACATTTTAATCTCCACAGTTTGAGAACTTTGACATTAACACACCTGCAGTGACCTTTGTCTTTCAAATTACTTTTCCTTTCAGCAGCTTCATATCTCCTTCTTCCTGTCCCCCCCTGTCAGAACCACTTTTTTCAAAGATGTCACACAGTCTGTGTGCTCACTAGCAAAGCGATTAAGACATTAGCATGCTGCAGCATGTTGGTTCAACTCTGGGTTAATGAATAATAGAGAAAAACCATCAACATTCTTTAAGCTTGACAGTAAGAAGCCCAATCTTTCAATCTTTTGGCTGAACCAGGGGAGTTTTACTTTAAGACAGAAGAAGAAATGTGCTGTGTGGGCACTTTGTGAAGGTCAGCTCAGGCGCAACCTGACCACAGGCTAAATTCAGAAAATGACCCCAGACAATCAGCACTTTGTAGACCGCAAAGAGCTGATTAAATCAGGAAGTGCAAAACAGAGATAAAACTGAAGTGAAACAATGTGGGCACATACTGTAATAGGAAGGTAAAATGGCACAGCAGCAGAAGATTGATGTCATGGTAGCAAATCTACAGCACAATCCAGATGCACAGGAAGATCATTCTGCAAGCACACTCTGAGTTAATGCTCCACTGTAAGCTCTGGTAGATGTAGGTTAGTGAATGTGTCTGCAGCAGAGAGTTTGAGGCGTTTCACTGCCTTGGCATGCTGTAAACACTGGCAGCACACCAATTCTGTTGGCTATTAATCACCAACATCACTGAAAAGTCAGTTTGTTCTTTTATGCACAAATATACAATTTGTCATTTTTTTATTCATCCTACTCAAATTGCACATTTCTTTGAATGCACAAGTTAAAAAAAACACTCATGCTGTTTCTCCCTGATGCAAAGTCTCACTTTCTGTTTTAATATGCTAACCGTTGAGTGAATCTACATAACTTGGCTTCCCTTTCATTTTGCTGCTGGTTCACCTGAATTTCTCCATGGAGGAACAGTAAAGGTTCCTTCTACTGTATTCTGAACACATCTACTGCAATAGTTATCTAACATGACATGGTATACGATAAGAACAATCTGACAAATATTTGCCTCACTTTAGATGCAAGGTCTGATGGGAAACTTAAACTAATGCTTTTCTAACCATAACTTATTTGTTACTCTTATTATAATCGTAATGTGAGTTATTATAGATGGCCTTCTGAAAAGAAACCAAGAATAATCCATGATTCTAATTATTTGACACCAAAGTTACAGTTACTTGTTTTACTTGTAAGTGTTCCCACAAATGTAAATGTAAATGCAAGTATTCTTACAATAAACCAATATTAATATAAGTGTTTTACTTTGAATCTTATCCAATTACTCAAAATGTTTAGATTTCATTCTTTAAAACTTTCATGCTTTGAAATAAGGAATAGTCTCAACTATTTTTATAAATCTGCAGGCTGGAAACTTACTTCCTCTTTTTCCAGGAAACCTGCTCTTCCTGTTTCATGACTCTCTCTGTCTGACTATTATTTCTTATGATTAGATAGAAAAAGGTAGAATTAAAGCAAAGTTTGCAGGAGACAAAAACAATACACACAACCAAATTGATTTTATTGACATTTAAGTTATTTATTGACCTAGATGTCACCTGAGTGATTCATTTTGAAGATAACTTTATTTATTTTTACTGTTAAACTAAAATCTCCAGCATGGGGAAGTGGGATGAGCTTGGGTTTTCTTGACACTGCCGTTAATGAAAATGAATGCACACTGTTCCAAAGGATGAGAATAAAGACGAAGAGAAGTGGTTTAGTCTAATGTCCTGTATGTGGCATGTTGTTCACGTTCAGTGAGCGCCAAAGTTCATTCCAGCCTTATTTTCTGGGTTCTCTGGATCTAACTGTACAGCTGATGGCCCATCTGAAAACTTAAAGCTGTTCTGCTGATGATGCATCAGTCTGTCACTCTTCTTTATTTGACAAGAAAAGCAAAATTGATCAGTTCTTAACATGACCACAACTGCTTTATATATGCATGAAGCTAACCTTGTTATTTCAATCTGAGTTCCGCGCAGATATTCTTCAGGTTTTATGCTCTCAAAGGGAAACTTTAAAATTAAATCCAACAGAACCAAAATAAAGAACAATCGATCTGTCTAAATATTTCAGATTCTTTCTCCATCACACGTTATCTGTGGAGACGTTTCGATTCTAAATCAGGGTTTGTGACAAACAAATAAGAAAGCTATTCGTTGAACTTTTCACTGATTTAATTTTAGGACTTTTGGTTTTAAGGGTAAATAATATTTAAAGTGTTTGACTCACCTCATAAACTACTCCTGAATTAAGTTTAGCCACCGCAGTCCAACATGGCAGCGTCTGTCCACTGATGGTCGGCCCACAGCGCAGCACCCGCTGATCCTCTTAAGAAAAAAATAAATGTTTGACTTAAGGGCAGTGATGTGTCTTATCTACATACTTTAGCTCTTCCTTTAGCCCTTCTTCTGGTGCTTACCTCCAGCAGGATAATGCACAATTTTACAAAACTAAAATCAAATCTTCTTGAACTGTTACTTTATCTTACCTTACTTTAAAAAGTAATTGAAATATCACTGAAAATTCCTTTTTCCTTTATGCTTTTTCTAGCTAGGAGAGGACCTACAGAAAGTCAAGACACTCACAAATAAAATGTATTATTATTATTATTATTATTATTATTATTATTATTATTATTATTATTATTATTATTATTATTATTATTATTATTATTATTATTATTATTATTATTATTATTATTGTTATTATTATTATTATTATTATCATTATGATTTGGTCAAATAGGAAGATGTCAGCGCTCAAGTTGAATCCTGAATGACAGGAAGAGCATCCTGATGTAGACGTATGTCTTGACTCATATTCATCCTATCAGATGAAATGCAGCAGAGTGTGTGTCTGAGTCACAGACTGACACACTTATCATAATGCTAATAACATAGCTGCCAATCACAGGTAATGATGAGACAGGAAGAAGTCAGTCTGCAAACATCCTGCATTGCGACTGTCAAAGATTTACTTGATATTTTGATAGCTGTGAGTGATAACATCAGGGCACACAGCAATAATAACCTTCATTCTCAATATGAAGCTCTTTGTGAAATCTTTGCTTAGTACAGCACAGAATCTCTTGTACCTCAGTGTGTTCACTAAAGAAAGCTGCAGAGTTTTTTATATCCTGCAGCAATTTTTAAGCATATCGTCAATCCAGCATTCATTATGGATCTTGTCAACGTAATGAATGAGTTTAATTCAAGACCTTTTTTCATTTTGCTTCCTCATAGCTGCAAAAAAACTAATCAGTTAATGTTACAACATCTGAGCGGATGGTCAGCGTTAGATAAAGGAACTTTGAGGGATATTTACTTATCATGGCAACAATATTCAGTGCAATGATTTTATCTGTTTTTCCTGTCTATGGTTAATTAGAGCATAGCAAATTGTATCAAGTGCATTTCATGACACAAGCTTCACTGTGAATACTGATGAGAGAATACAGGAGATGCTCCGTCTCCACATTCAAAACCAACAACAAACAACAGCTAGCTATCTTCATTTCCAGTAAAATTAGCAAGTCAGTATATAGGATCTGGCTTTCACTCTGTAGGTTCATTTTAGGGATTTTCTTCAATATTTATGAATTTATCCATTATGTTTTTTATTTCCTTTTTGGACATAACTTTTTGCTTTATCAAATGTATTTACACAGCTAATTGATCTAATTAGGACTTTTTTTTCTACATTAATAGTTAAGAAAATTTGATATTTAGGCACAAGTTGATGCTTAAGTAATAGAGCTGGTAAAATCTAAATATCTACATATGCTTACGTTGACATGAAAGCAACACCAGATGTCGGAAATAACACAGGTACAAAGAAGTCAAAACAAATCACCCAATAATTACCTTAATAAAGTGTTACTCTGCCACTATAAAAGGTTTATCATTACTAACACCAATAGAGTTTTATAAAGCTGAACTTTGTACATCACATCAGAAACTTCATGCCAAACGCTGAGTGCAGGTGGGAACGTCAGCGTGGGCTGTTTTACAGCATATGGCGCTGCAGGACTCGATGCAAATAAAGGAATGAAATGTAACAGACATCATTGACAATAATCTGGAGATAAAATGTTCTCCCTAGACACACAGGCTAGGGAACTCTTAATTGGTTTCAGTGACAGAAGGCAAAACTGATAGAATTGACTTGTATCCAATTTAAAATCTATGGAGATAACTAAAGATCAAAGCATGGAAAATTATTCATTACAATGTATAAGATTTAAAGACAATTTCCATGGAAAGGGTCAAAGTCACACCTGAGCAAAAATGTGAAACAAGTTTGTCTAAACAAGAGAAATCATCACCAAAAAAATTGCTTTTTCACAAAGTTATTTTATCATTTCTGTTTCTGTGTTCAATTATTTTATTTCTGTCATTACAATTTTTTCCCCCACAAACTTCATTTGTGGGTTTTTTATTCTGTTTACTTGGGTTGCTGCCGACATCTAATGTGAGTTTTATCTCAACAGTTCCATCAGTAATATTTAAGCTGACAAAATCACTGACATGTTCAAAACTTATTTTACCCACAACATGGAGACTCATTTAAAATAATTTATGTATTAAGAGGGAAAAAAAACACCACTTACAGAAGCACCAGATGTTCAAACTGTCTTAATTTTAATGAGGGACAAATGTCAAATTTGTCTTTACAATACAATTAAACATGCATCATTTATCAGCACCATAACCAACAGGGCATGTTGAAACAATGACAAAATAATTCAGAAAGGCGTCAGACAATTATACATTGTCACAGATACAGCTGCTTAAGTGTAATTATATATATATATATGTGTGTGTGTGTGCGTGTGTGTGTGTGTGTGTTTTAACTAGCTATGTGAATTCTACCAGTTTGTATGTTTAAATTAGCCTTTTTCATGGGTATCAATGTTTTAAGGTCTTGACATACCTGCGTTCCTCCCAATTAGACACTTTAAATTTTACAAGTCTTAAATTGTTCAGTTTTGACATAAAAATGTTGAGTTAGTGACTGAATGTACTGATTTTTAGTTGACAGAATATCTAATAAACGCCTCAGGAATGTAACATGTAAGTCCAGGTGAATGGATTTCTGCTGAGCTGATGGTTTTCAGCGTCTTGGCATTAATATTCTGCTTCCCTATTAGGATACTGAAAGGAAGCTGTTAATCATAACGGAAATGAAGGCTGCTTAATGGCGGAGCATTAAGAACTGAAGCATAGATGTAATCTGTACATGCTCAAGGCAATAAGTGTTGAGGGTACAATACAAGGAAAAGATTAATAATAGAAACAGCGGCAAATAAACACAAAACTTTATCATTTCAAAAGCAAGTGTGAGCAGTTTAACAATGTAGCCTTTAAACTTTTTAATCTTTGGGTATTTTTTGAAAATCACTTGTGGCCTGAAGACAGTCTTAACGCCATTCAGCTTATTAATTCCACTAGCCCCATTGTTCAATCACACTGAATCTTAATGAAGCTCATGGAAACAATAAACATATTTTTGAGATCGGATTTTGGTGAAATCCTTCCTCCTCGTTTCCTTTGCACATTTCCTGTATTCACACGAAGCTCATTCAAACTGTGTGTGACCTCCTTCCCTCTGGTCTGTGCAATTAAACCATCTGTTCTGTTTATGTGAAAGCTTTAAACTTAAAACAGTCGGATATATCAAGGCTATGTACACTCAAAATACTGCTAATTTAATTTAATTTGAACCAACTGCTGGGTAAATGTCAACGATTCGTTCCACTGGTGGGAGAAACATTGGTTGGTTGTGACCAGTCAGTATGTGTGGATGTTTAACTGTTTGTTCCCTCCCGTTGTTTCTAAATGCTTTTCATGCTTCTTTTAATCAAATGTGATTCAAGTGAAAATGCACTTTTTTAAAATTTGTCTCTATTTGATTTTAAAATTTGCTTAGAGCTGAATTGCTAAAAGCATTAGATTTTAAACTAGAGATGGTTAAATGTCTGATTAAAGCAAATAATTGGCTCTTAGTGCTTAACCACAAGCTGTGAATAAGATACAAATCTTAGTATTTTTCTTCAAGTCTTTACTCTGTCAAACAGAGAAAAAAAATCCAACTGGTTGATCAGGTCAGCAGTAACCAACAGCAAAGACACAACAGACAGGTATACTTCTTTCCTTGTGACTCCCTCCAGGTCATGCTGCCCCAGGTGGACAGCCATATTCTAAAAATTGCCTTTGAACTGCGAGATTTTCTCATCAGGATGATACAGCACAAGTAGCATTTTTTTCTTATCAAATAAATGCCTTTCAGGAAAGCAGTTGACTATAAAAACGAATTGTGCAATACAAGTTACACATTGAAACCAAGAAAAGCTTCTCCTGAGTGCTAATCGTACAAACCTTCCCCTTGAAATAATTTCCCAACAGTCCAACAGAGCCAGATGGCAAAGAATTTCTCTCTTTTTTAACTCAACAACATCACAGATGTCACACTGTCTTCTTTCTTGCTGCACATATGGCTGTTTTTCTTGAAAACCGACTGGTAAGGCAGACACATACCAGGAAAACGGAACACATTTCCTCCAATCCTGGAGTTAGTAGATAACGATACCTACTTCACTGCGTTCAAAGACAGCCGTGGCTCCCTCGAGGACAAAATTTTAATGCCCTTTAAAGGTTTATTAAGTCCCCTGTAATAGGCTTGGTGTAACTTCTGCAGCAGATACAGTATGAGGTGAATACAAGGGCAAACATAGTGGCTGTTTCACCATTATTCTGTTCTTTATAGCTTTCAGCTGCAATTAGTCTTCAGGGATTTTTCTTTTCTAAAGCCCCTATTAAAACAGAGACACATTTGCTCTGTAATGTCCAATATGAAGATATAATAATGTTATATAAAGTACAAATTATTCAATTTTTTTTTTATTATTGAAGGAAAGAATAGACATATTTCTTTTCTGGTGGGATTGAATTGACTCATTTTTCCTGCTGGTTAGTTCTCCAGAGTGTGGATGAGAGGTACAGTAATTGTTGTCTCAGTGACTCCCACAGCGGCTTGGGCTGAAACATAATGCAGAGCTAATTGATTGGAGCTTGTCCCAACTGATTTGGGATACTTTAGCCAGAGCGAATAAACAGATAAGTCACAGCTGCACTGTAGTGTTCCACCTGACGAACTGACCAAAACATATTTTCTTTGTAATTTCACTGCAGTATTGCAAGCTATTACCCTGAAAAGCCCCAAAAATCTGCTTGTGGAGTAAAACGAGGGAGCAGAGGTCAGCGCTTCCTCACTTACAATTTTGTCTCCAGAACCATCCCTGTGATTAACCTCACCCAGATGCTGTAAGTCAACCTGGCAAGCACTCCATAAAAAAAGAAGAGAACATTTAGCCTCTACACAACTCATGTCCTGGCGAGAGCTGCATCATTTTCCCAGAGGACAGACCGGCTTTGTGGCCAGTCGGGGACATTTGCACTCAACATTAATGTGTTTGCCAGATTGGAGAGCTTGTTTGCTCAGCTGCTTTTTTCTTTTTTATTCTTTATTTTCACATGAAATTGGCAAATGTGTGAGACAAATTTATCAGATAGTGCTACACAGATGACAAATCTGTTATCTGTTGGCAGTTAAACACATTTAGCCATAGTGTGTATAAAACCACTGAAAGACTCACAGACTGTCTAAAATCAGTTCTTCTGCTTGGATTGCTTTTATGCCTTCAGCTTAGTGATTTAGCTCAAGAAAAACAAGAAATCTGACACTGATATGAAAACTTTTGAACAAATGAAAGTGTTCTGTGAAGACTTCTGAGGTTCTAAATACTGTAGTTGTCAATAAAACAAACCCCCCTCGGTGGGTTCACATAGTAATAACTCAGAAAGACTGGAAGCAAATGCACACAATACAATTGATTTTTGTTTTTAAATAATAAGCATAAAAAATGGATGTTAGATCATGGGAAATTCAATAACTTATGTTTTATCACCAAACACTTATATAAAGCTTTCTGTGCTGCATTCTGATTTACTGTTTTCATTTTTTCCTTCTTTTCTTTTACTGTTTTGCTCTAAAGTATTCTCCAGAGCTATTATAAATGGATTTATAACCAGAAATGTGGAGGAATGTAGTGGCAAAGGAGGTAATGTAAAAAAAAAAAAAAAAAGATCTCTTACTTGAAAGCAAAATAACTTTGAATTAAAGAAATAAAACCTGGAAGGAAATGGGATTGTGGAGGAGTAAAATTAATCAGGGATGTAAGAAAACCAAACTCCACCATCACATCACCCCACCACAAGCCACACCAGAAACACTCATTATTCCCTACAATTAAAAACACTTCAATCTAGAAATCAAGCCTCACTTTAGTTCACTTGACGCAGCACCAGGTGAACCAAGCACCATGCATCACACATGCTGCTGAAGGACAGAGTGGCAACAAATCCAGCCCCTCTCCCAGCTTTATTCTTTGCTCTTCAAGGGCAAAATGGGGTCAAATTTCCCCTCCTGGCTGCAGAAACTTAACAAAAGAAACTAAGGGGGGAAGAAATCACTGACATGCAGCCACTGCAGCATGTAGCAACACTCACAACTGAACATTTCAATAGCTCAGACATCAAATATACCTTCATAGGCAGTAAAAACCACATGGGAGCCATTTTGACACCCCATAGCACAGAAGCTAACATCAATTGTTTTCTTTATTCCCGCTCTTAGTTTCAGCCAATCAGCGCCAACCAAAATAAATGCTACTCCTAGATTGGCTGCTTGGCAAACACTAGTCAAAGCCTGTCAAATAAATGAATTTATTTGACAGGCTCCAGTGTTGAATGTACCTTACAACAGTTACAAGAAATTAATTAACAATTAAAATAGATAATTTTAGGATCACTTTGATAAATAATATTGCAAAATTTGAAGTATGGCTCTCTCTCATAAATTATGTTTAGGTAAGTACCTTATTGTCCTCCAAAGGTCTTTATTACAGAAAAGTAAAAGTAATGCCACCTCTGCTTGGGACTGGACAACTATCAGTCCTGTTGAGACTGTTAGCTCTCACTAAGATACTTCTAAATAAAAGTCAGCTATAATAAGCCATGTTGGATACAGACACAGACGATTTTTATTTCTCTATGCAACAATGTACTTTTCAGTTATTTGTAATGCTAAAGCTCTTAATCTGAACCAGAACCCACCCCTTTCTGCACCAACACATCTGATCCAAATCAACTTACTGTCAAGTTAAATAAAAGTCTAGTTGTGGTCTGTTAATTATTTAAATAAAGTGTTTTATAGCTCCACATTATTTTCACATATTTAAAGTCATTTTTCAGTTGTGTGGTGTCTTGTGACCGTTCTGCTTTTTGTCTGTTTTGTGTATTTTGTCTTATATTTTTGGGTGAAACATGGTCTCAGTAGTGCTGAGGTTTCCCTAAGAATGAGTCATTATTTTCATTAATCACCCTCACTAAAAACTTTGCTTACATTTGTTTGTTTTACCAAAACCAGATGTAACTTCATGGCTACAGCTTGTCATGCTAACAGTAGGAGCTGATGATATGAATCAAACTTGTTCCATGTTCCTAGTTCAAAATTTTGATAAATGAGCTCCCAGTTTTTTCTCCTATGACAGGAAAAATAACCCAAATTATTGCTGTTAATTTCTTACTGTAATTTTACAAACAGAACTCCATATATATATATATATATATATATATATATATATATATATATATATATATATATATATATATTTGCATTACAATGGGAATGTTTCATCGAATAAATAAATCCTTTAGGAAATTATTATTATTAGTTGTCAAACAAATTTATTGTGTTTTTTTGTACTTGGGCATTTTCTTTTAGTTTTTTTAAATGAATGACCAAGCAATCCTTGTGAGAATAACATAAAGTAACTAAAATGCAAAAATATTGTAAATATAGAATGCTACTGGTGCATGTACAAGACAGGTGGAGAAGCAAGCAGGACTATGAAGGTATAAATAACCAGACCCACTGACATCTGAATGTTCAGCTTTACGATATGAATATTGAATGAAAAGATGCCATTTTCTTCTTCAAATAGACATGGGCCACTGAGGTACAAAACATACAAACTGTTTCTTCTTCTGTAGATCCTTGAGAAAGCTCTAGCTGTAGCAACTCCAGGAGTTGTCATCTGGGCTCTCCTGGGAATCACTTCCTGGCATCTGGATATTATGAAAGTTTGAATTATTTATCAAATTTAGTCGGCAAGAAACATTCGTGACTCAATTACCTGTCATAGCACAGATTGAGATAATTCTATTCGCTTGGCAAATTCAATTTGTGTTGGACACAATTTGTTTTGAAGAGATACACCTGGATAAAACAAAGAGAGAAGTAATACCAGACACAACAATGTGCACAAGGTATTACTTCAAATACTTTCATGTATCAGAGCCTTTCAAAGTAAAGATACCTTTAACTTCAAATCCAAAGAAAATAAAACAAAAATCTGTCCCACAGTTGAGACAAACATCTCATGTGTAGGAGGAACTATAGAAGTTAACAAGAGGGACTAAGACATCTCTGTGTCCCAGAAAATATGCAGATTTTTTGAAAATATGTAAATTTTCTAGGACATGAACGAGTTGTCTTTATTGAGCCTCTCTTTGAAGTTTACTAAATTATCCCACATGGTACTTACTGGATCTGTTACTTAGGTAATCCAGAGGGGGAGATATAGATTAATCGGATGGAGACTGAGCAGTGTAAAGTAGAGCAAGGCCTTTTTTCTGGGAGATCAAAGGTTTTAGTGCTACATATTAGAGACAAAGAGGGTAGGTGAATAATGTCTTTGTCACTATCCGAAGGTCTCATTTGAATCAAGGTTTGGTGTGTGGGAGAGGCACAGTGGTATTCATATAAGAGCAAAGCAACATGCACCTTGGAGCGTGTTTGTTTACAGCTTTCAGGGGATGATAAAAAAACATCTTTTCATCATCTGAATATGCTTTTTTATAATATTATAATTAAAACTGTAAAATATTTTTACCATCAAAGCTTTTTTCAATATGCCTAGCTTTAAGCTAAACCCATCATCTTGGACTTGAGATGACATCATTCACTTAAAAGTGAAATTCTTCCCAAAGGAATCCTTATCACTTAATAAAAGATCAATCAAATATTTATTAGACAAGCTCACTGCTCACAAGAGTCGAACGTGCTCATCAATTTGAACTCATGTAGCAGTTTAACCATAAATGATTCTGTGCGGTTCGCTAACTCTTCACCACAAGTCTTTAACAATTCAGGACTTCTATTTAAAGCCAAAAAAAAAGACAGAAACGCTATAAAAGACAATTACTTATTCAAATAGGCGCTCCTCTCCAGAGGTGCATCATTCGCTAACGTGCGATGAGTGATTTTGCATGTTCTGTGGTTGGATTGTAATTTGGGGTTTTGAAAGAGCTCTGAGCAGGAAAACCCGATTAGGATGCCAAGGAGGGCATGTAATCAGATTCTGTCACGACGTAATGAAGTGACAGAGGAGCAGATTTCAATCAGGGCTGTCCTAGGAAGCACAACTTGGTTTGAAAAAAATATACTGTTGATTTCCTTTTATACTTTCTAAGACACTATTAATTTGTATTTTTAATGCAGTGAACATTTGGGCTGCACAGTGGCAGCAAGAAAGTCCTGGGATTGAATTCCAGCCTGGAGACTTTCTTCATGGAGTTTGGATGTTCTCTCAGAATACTTTGATTTCTTCCCACCACAGAAAAGCATGACTGTTCGGTCAATTGAATACCCTAAATTGCCCTTTGGTGTGATTCTCATATTAGAGATGAATACACTCTGGTGTGATTGTGTCCACCACTCCATTTTCTTATTCAGAGATGGACTGGTGACCTGTCTCTTGTCCTATTTCAGCTGGAAATCATAACGGATTTACTGGGTTATTGTCAATTTTTGGTCCTCATCTGCTTCATCTTTATTTTTTACTTTTTGACAGATGGTCTCTCATTTTCCTGAAGCACTTTCAATTTGTGCAGTGTTTTCTGATTACACAGACATCCCCTTCCTCTGGATTATCAGGAAGTGTTATGATCAATATGTGATTTGATGTTTTAGTTTGATTTATGTTTCTGTCTTGTTCATTTCCTTATGGATTTTTCTTATTTTGCCAATTTAGTTTCTCTCAGGTGTAAGTTCTTTCACTCCCATTGTTTGTACTTTAGCTTCTGTTTCTTTAGATTTGTCTTCCTTTTCTTTCCTGTTTATATCAGCTTGATAGTTTCTTGAGTCTTTCTGCATGTATACCTTTTAGGTCCTTGTTACTTTGTCAGATTGTCTCTCGTGTTTCTCTGTGGTCCATACTACTGGTCTTTTTTCCATTTTTCTTTATCAACCCTTCTATCATGAGACGCTAGTACTATCCTGTTTGCATTTTGGTCTGACCAAGAAAAACCTTTCCTTATGTTAGGGCTTTTTAGAGACTTTTTTTTTTTTTTTTTTTTACATTTTTTGGACCCATTTCTGGGTGAACTCTTTGACAACCAGACCTGAGCACATGAACAGCTGTTGTGATTGTCTTTAACATATAAACCATTTCCATACTGAGGAACAGCTGATTTCATATTGTTTTTAGCATTTTTTTAAACCCCATACTTCACTCATAAGCTGCTACAGCCTTGTGGCCTTTTTCAGTTCGCACCTAATATGAGCAAATTCAGCATTTGTGCAATGCTGGTTTGATTAAAACCAGCATAAACTACATTCCAAGTATTAAAAGTACAAAAAAACAAGACTGGGTGATGTTTTTCTTGCAAAAACATTTTTGTAGATTCCTATTTTTAGTGACACTACTGAGTTTATGGACTAAAGAAGTAACCATTGTATTGTAGAGGAAAAACTTAAACAATAAGATTGCAGCTATTTGAAATTGCAGTTCTATCAAGTGTTGTGAAGATAAAAAAAATATATAAAAACATCCCTGAAAAAATCCATTTTCAGACTTTTTCCATAGTTACCAATATAAATGATTCCTCTCAACAGTCTGCAGTTCTCGGTAAAAGGACGTCACTGCAATAAAAAGCTTTCGAGCTTATGTATTGAGCGATTCTTAGAGAAAGCATAGAAAAAAAAGCAATTGAGATTCTGCAGGGGAGAGCCAAGCACTGTTTACCACGTGTTGCCCACGGTGAGCCCTGTGGGCGCAACACACGGATGACACTGAGAATAAATGATTCCTTCTTGTGATCAAAAGACAATCTTTCAAAATCTGTTTGACTCTCTCTTCATTTGGACATTTTTTGCTGAATAAAACGTTGAGCTGTTTAGGAGCATTTCAGCTTCAAGAGGATCTTTTCAGAGCATTTGGATGCTATTTTTGCCCTTTGTAAGTGTGATTTTTTTTATTATTCCATTTTATGTGTATAAACAGAAGTGCAGTTGCAGTATGAATACCCCCTGTTTAGTGAGGATGCAAACCTTCAGCTTCATTAGTTTAATCACTTCTCCACCACTGAGAGGGAACATGTACCTTTCAGGTGATATGAGCACCCACAGATAGATGTATTCATCGCTGCTTCAAACTTGTAAATGACTGAATCTGGGCCAAGAGGTTAAAACACAGCTCAGCTGAATCTCCCACATCCTAGATGAGCTCTCAATTCACAGGAAAATGTAACTCGCAAACATAATGGCTTTGCAGAGAAACGCCACTTTTTTCACGCTCATTGACTATGTATGAGCATCTGGTCAATGTGGATGTGTTATCTGATCACAGTGCTCCCCTCCTGAGAGATGCCTGATGTGTTTCCCTGCGCACAAGATAAACAAGCAGACTTGCAGAGCGCAGAGTCACGCTCCACACCCACATCTACCCCTACGGTGGAGGCAAGCGCAACTCCAGACTGAAGTGAAAGTAATGCAGGCTGTATGTTAAGCGTGAAACAATGAGGAAAGTACTGGAGGATTTCCGCTGATCACTGATGAAATCTGTGAAGATTTTTCTTTAGACAATAAAAAGATGACCTGTGATTGTTCTCCTACTTTATGAAAGGTCAACACATATACTGCAGGAACAATGAGATGTGTCCTTTACTTGTAAGTGAAAAGAACAGAAAAAAACTTGCTCTAGCACGGACGTTTCGTACTTCACAAGAACTCCAATGCCGTCTTCAGGTCTCTCATTACAGAATTAGTCAGTGTCAGAACCACCTTCACTTCAACTTTCTGACCAACAACATAATAGCTGTCAGACGCCACACACTAAGAAGTTCTGCCAAGAAAATGTGTCAAGACGGATGGAGAGACAGAATCTCATTTTGTTTTTGCAGCTCAAGGAGAGAGAGAACTGATTATGCTTACATTCATTTGTGTTCAGACCTCAGAAGGATTATTTCTGTTAAAAAGACATGTTTTCTAAACTCAAAGGTTTGTATCAGGAGTCCTGAGGTTTTAAAGCTGTTCTACATCACTGAAACCAACTTGTCATACAGTAAAGGAAATGTGAGATTGTCATTGTAATTAGATACACATTTGAAGTTTCAATCGATTTTTATGTGTCTAAGATGTACTACATAGAATTTTATTGTGTTTAATAACTAGGGGAACACCGATTTACCAGCCATCAAATTATTCTGTGCCAGATTTCTTAAATTTGGGAGGTCAGTGATCGGGTGATATTTACATGTGAAGCCGATCTAATCCATCAATCTTATCTACATCATCAAAGGTCTAAAAATCAACCACAGTCCTCTTTGGCTCTGCTGTGAGAAAGGTTTGACTGACAAATCGGCCCATCATCTCATGTCTGCATGTTTTCGGTTAAGAATCATCACCCCACGGTTGCCAACTCAGCGACTTTCTTGCTACATTTAGTGACATTTAAGACAAAAAAAACCTAAAAAAAAACCAAAAACAAAACTAAAAACCTAAACCTACATGGGGTAACACATCATTACCTGACATAATGATAGGTTTACATCGAGTTAAGTAAGTAAGAGTTAAGTAAGCTAACCGGCCACAAATAAACTTCCGTTTTCATTGACCTAAGTAAAACTTACAAGATCTTGACAAAAGTGTGGATATTCTAATTTTTTTCAAAATCAGCATGTACAATGGTTTAATTTAAAGCCTTCTGCTATTCTACAGAATCACTTGTTTGGCCCGGATGGGGTTTGAACCCATGACCTTGGCGTTATTAGCACCACGCTCTAACCAGCTGAGCTAACCGGCCACAAATAAACTTTAGTTTTCATTGACCTAAGTAAATTTACAAGATCTTGATAAAAGTGTGGATATTCTAATTTTTTTCAAAATCGGCATATGTAATGGTTTGATTTAAAATCAACATTCGTAAAGTTATATTTACCAGGTTTTTTTTATTTTGAAGTGTTGATTTTTTTTTGAGACGTTTTTTATTTTGAAGTGTTGATTTTATTTTAGAGTCATTTTTTATTTTTACGTATTGGTTTTATTTCCCCACCTTTTTATTTTGAAGTTTTGATTTTATTGTTAAACCTTTTGTTTATTTTGAAGTGTTTATTGTCTGAAAGACTTTAGATTTCATTTGACCAGTATGGTGATTGAAACCCATGACCTTACCTTTATAAGTACCACACTCTTACCACCTGAGCTAACCTCAGGTGGCACCAGGTTGCCTGAGATAACGCATCATTACCTGACATAATGACAGGTTTTCTTCGATCTAAGTAAAACTTACATGCTCTAGACTGAAGTCTTAGTATTCTAATGTTTTTCAAAATCAGCACATGTGATGGCTTAATTTAAAGCCTTTTGCTGTTTAAGGAGTTTATTTTCTGAATGACATGTTTGGCCAGTATGGGGTTTGAACCCATGACCTTGGCGTTATTAGCACCACGCTCTAACCAGCTGAGCTAACCGGCCACAAATAAACTTTAGTTTTCATTGACCTAAGTAAAACTTACAAGATCTTGACAAAAGTGTGGATATTCAAATTTTTTTCAAAATCAGCATGTGTAATGGTTTGATATAAAGCCTTCTCCTGCTTTGACGGGTTGATTTCCTTTAAGAAAGTGAGTTGTAATGTTTTTCAAAATCAACATTCGTAAAGTTATATTTACCAGGTTTTTTTTATTTTGAAGTGTTGATTTTTTTTTAGACGTTTTTTATTTTGAAGTGTTGATTTTATTTTAGAGTCATTTTTTATTTTTACATATTGGTTTTATTTCCCCACCTTTTTATTTTGAAGTTTTGATTTTATTGTTAAACCTTTTGTTTATTTTGAAGTGTTTATTGTCTGAAAGACTTTAGATTTCATTTGACCAGTATGGTGATTGAACCCATGACCTTACCTTTATAAGTACCACACTCTTACCACCTGAGCTAACCTCAGGTGGCACCAGGTTGCCTGAGATAACGCATCATTACCTGACATAATGACAGGTTTTCTTCGATCTAAGTAAAACTTACATGCTATAGACTGAAGTCTTAGTATTCTTATTTCATGTGCTGATTTCAAAATCAGCACATGTGATAACAATTTAAAGCCTTCTGCTGTTTAAGGAGTTTATTTTCTGGATGACATGTTTGGCCAGTATGGGGTTTGAACCCATGACCTTGGCGTTATTAGCACCACGCTCTAACCAGCTGAGCTAACCGGCCACAAATAAACTTTAGTTTTCATTGACCTAAGTAAATTTACAAGATCTTGATAAAGTGTGGATATTCTAATTTTTTCAAAATCGGCATATGTAATGGTTTGATTTAAAATCAACATTCGTAAAGTTATATTTACCAGGTTTTTTTTATTTTGAAGTGTTGATTTTTTTTGAGACGTTTTTTATTTTGAAGTGTTGATTTTATTTTAGAGTCATTTTTTATTTTTACGTATTGGTTTTATTTCCCCACCTTTTTATTTTGAAGTTTTGATTTTATTGTTAAACCTTTTGTTTATTTTGAAGTGTTTATTGTCTGAAAGACTTTAGATTTCATTTGACCAGTATGGTGATTGAACCCATGACCTTACCTTTATAAGTACCACACTCTTACCACCTGAGCTAACCTCAGGTGGCACCAGGTTGCCTGAGATAACGCATCATTACCTGACATAATGACAGGTTTTCTTCGACCTAAGTAAAACTTACATGCTCTAGACTGAAGTCTTAGTATTCTTATTTCATGTGCTGATTTCAAAATCAGCACATGTGATGGCTTAATTTAAAGCCTTCTGCTGTTTAAGGAGTTTATTTTCTGAATGACATGTTTGGCCAGTATGGGGTTTGAACCCATGACCTTGGCGTTATTAGCACCACGCTCTAACCAGCTGAGCTAACCGGCCACAAATAAACTTTAGTTTTCATTGACCTAAGTAAATTTACAAGATCTTGATAGAAGTGTGGATATTCTAATTTTTTTCAAAATCGGCATATGTAATGGTTTGATTTAAAATCAACATTCGTAAAGTTATATTTACCAGGTTTTTTTTATTTTGAAGTGTTGATTTTTTTTTGAGACGTTTTTTATTTTGAAGTGTTGATTTTATTTTAGAGTCATTTTTTATTTTTACGTATTGGTTTTATTTCCCCACCTTTTTATTTTGAAGTTTTGATTTTATTGTTAAACCTTTTGTTTATTTTGAAGTGTTTATTGTCTGAAAGACTTTAGATTTCATTTGACCAGTATGGTGATTGAACCCATGACCTTACCTTTATAAGTACCACACTCTTACCACCTGAGCTAACCTCAGGTGGCACCAGGTTGCCTGAGATAACGCATCATTACCTGACATAATGACAGGTTTTCTTCGATCTAAGTAAAACTTACATGCTCTAGACTGAAGTCTTAGTATTCTAATGTTTTTCAAAATCAGCACATGTGATGGCTTAATTTAAAGCCTTTTGCTGTTTAAGGAGTTTATTTTCTGAATGACATGTTTGGCCAGTATGGGGTTTGAACCCATGACCTTGGCGTTATTAGCACCACGCTCTAACCAGCTGAGCTAACCGGCCACAAATAAATTTTCGTTTTCATTGACCTAAGTAAAACTTACAAGATCTTGACAAAAGTGTGGATATTCAAATTTTTTTCAAAATCAGCATGTGTAATGGTTTGATATAAAGCCTTCTCCTGCTTTGACGGGTTGATTTCCTTTAAGAAAGTGAGTTGTAATGTTTTTCAAAATCAACATTCGTAAAGTTATATTTACCAGGTTTTTTTTATTTTGCAGTGTTGATTTTTTTTGAGACGTTTTTATTTTGAAGTGTTGATTTTATTTTAGAGTCATTTTTTATTTTTACGTATTGGTTTTATTTCCCCACCTTTTTATTTTGAAGTTTTGATTTTATTGTCAAACCTTTTTTGTTTTTTATTTTTTTTTTTTTTTTATTGTTTTTTTTATTAGGTTTTAACATCAAAATACAAAATGTGCAAAAATATATGAACAACATATGTAGACTTTTTTCTATAACAGAACCGAACATAAGTCGTACAGAACACATGGATAAGCCTTCCCAAATAAAATCCAGAGGAATAAGAAAAAAAAAACAAGAAAAAACAAAAAACAAAAAGTAGATATGTTAGAAGAAGAAATAAAAGGGAAGGATTAAAAAAAGGCACATCAATGGGTATTAATGACAAAATAAATAATTTGACAAATAATATGATAATGTAAATAAAAAGGTCAGGGAAAAGCAAAATTTAGTTGGGCACCATACGGGACGGCAATGTCTGAACAAAATCAAAAAACGGCTGCCAAATCTTTAAAAATTTAGTTGTGGAACCTCGTAGGGTAAATTTAATCTTATCAAGTTTACTAAAGTGTAAAGCATCTTTAATCCAGATTTCAAATGAGGGAGGTGAAGCTGATTTCCAGCACAGCAATATTCTACGCCTCGCCAACAAAGTGAGAAATGCAACCAGATCAGCCTCAAGTCTTGACAAAGAAACCGTCTCAGAAAGTACACCAAACAATGCAGTTAGTGGATCAGGCTGGATGGACATATGAGCTACTTCAGACAAGACTGCAAAAATGTTTGTCCAATATTGCTTTAGTGATGGGCATGACCAAAACATATGGATCAGTGAGGCAGGTGTTCGATGGCAACGATCGCACTCCGGACTAACGTTTGGGTATATTTTAGAAAGCCTGGCCTTAGTCCAGTGAGTGCGATGCAGGACCTTACACTGAATTAGTCCATGTCTGGCACACAGTGACGAACCATGTACACGGTAAAGAATTCTATCCCACAAGTCATCTGGAAACAGAAAACCCAAGTCCTCTTCCCATGCCGCTTTGATTGAGAGAATTGTTGACTCAAAACAACACAATCTCTCATACAAACATGAAATAGGACCCTTTTTCGGTGGGGAGGTGACAAAAGATTATCCAAAATCATTAACAGGAGGTTTAGAGGGAAAGAGAGAAGTTTTTTCCTTAACATAACTTCGGACCTGTAGGTAACGAAAAAAGTGGCTCTTTGGGAGGTCGAATTTTGCAGAAAGCTGATTGAAGGAGACGAATGTGCCCTCCTCATAGAGGTCACCAAAGCTTTTGATACCATGAGAGAACCAAACGGAGAAAGCACTATCGATCATAGAGGGCCGGAATAAAGGGTTCTTGAAGATAGGAGATTGTAAAGAAAAAAAGTTTAATTTAAAATAGCGGCGGAACTGAAACCAAATTTTCAGAGTCACCCTCACCATTTTGTTGTTCGGAATTTCAGCTCCTGATAGCAATTTGGGAGCATAAACTAAAGCAGACAAAGACGATCGTATACAGGATGAGGTTTCCAAATCCAGCCAAGCCGGGGCACTGTCCAAATCATTTGCCTTTAACCAATAATTAAGAATTCTAATATTGGATGCCCAATAATAAAACATAAAGTCCGGTAATGCCATTCCACCCACACTTTTTGGTCTCCTAAGATATGATTTACGAATTCTAGAGGGTTTATGATCCCAAATAAATCTAGTGATGATTTGGTCCAGTTTGCTAAAGAAAGAAACGGGGATAAAAACAGGGACACACTGAAAGAGAAAAGAAAACTTGGGAAGCACGTTCATTTTAATCGTATTAATTCTCCCAGCAACAGATAAATGAAGCAAAGACCATCTATCTAGGTCTTGTTTGACCTTGTCCACCAACGGCTCAAAGTTAAATTTAAAAAGGTCGCAAAATTTACATTTGACCTTAACCCCTAAATATGTAAAACCATCAAGGGCAACCCTAAATGGGAGAGAAGCAAGTGAATATTTTCGAGCCACCGAATTCACTGGAAAAATTTCACTTTTACCAAGGTTTAGTTTATAGCCAGAGACGCGGCTAAATTGATCAAGAGTTGAAAGTACAATAGGGACTGAAGAGGCTGGTTTAGAAATATAGAGAAGCAAGTCGTCGGCGTACAAGGAAAGCCGTTGTTCAATGCCTGATCTTGTGACCCCACTTAAATGTATATTGGATCTAAGTGAGATGGCCAATGGCTCTATAGCTATTGCAAAAAGTAGTGGGGACATGGGGCACCCCTGTCTAGTGCCTCTGAAAAGAGGAAAGTATTTAGAGTAAATGGAATTTGTTTTGACAGAGGCAAGTGGGGAAGTGTACAAGAGCTTTATCCATGAAACAAACTTATTAATTACCAAATCCAAAACGTTGAAGTACATAAAAAAGGTAACCCCACTCCACTCTGTCAAACCTTTTGTTTATTTTGAAGTGTTTATTGTCTGAAAGACTTTAGATTTCATTTGACCAGTATGGTGATTAAACCCATGACCTTACCTTTATAAGTACCACACTCTTACCACCTGAGCTAACCTCAGGTGGCACCAGGTTGCCTGAGATAACGCATCATTACCTGACATAAAACTTTAGTTTTCATTGACCTAAGTAAAACTTACAAGATCTTGACAAAAGTGTGGATATTCTAATTTTTTTCAAAATCAGCATATGTAATGGTTTGATTTAAAGCCTTCTACTATTCTACCGAAGCACTTGTTTGGCCCGTATGGGGTTTGAACCCATGACCTTGGCTTTATTAGCACCACGCTCTAACCAGCTGAGCTAACCTGCCACAAACAAACTTACTTTTTCATTGACCTAAGTAAAACTTACAAGATCTTGACAAGTTTGGATATTCAAATTTTTTTCAAAATCACCATACTTAATAGTTTGATTTAAAGCCTTCTGCTATTCTACCGAATCACTTGTTTGGCCCGTATGGGGTTTGAACCCATGACCTTGGCGTTATTAGCACCACGCTCTAACCAGCTGAGCTAACCGGCCACAAATAAATTTTCGTTTTCATTGACCTAAGTAAAATTTACAAGATCTTGACAAAAGTGTGGATATTCAAATTGTAATGTTTTTCAAAATCAACATTCGTAAAGTTATATTTACCAGTTTTTTTTTATTTTGAAGTGTTGATTTTTTTTAGACGTTTTTTATTTTGAAGTGTTGATTTTATTTTAGTCATTTTTTATTTTTACATATTGGTTTTATTTCCCCACCTTTTTATTTTGAAGTTTTGATTTTATTGTTAAACCTTTTGTTTATTTTGAAGTGTTTATTGTCTGAAAGACTTTAGATTTCATTTGACCAGTATGGTGATTGAACCCATGACCTTACCTTTATAAGTACCACACTCTTACCACCTGAGCTAACCTCAGGTGGCACCAGGTTGCCTGAGATAACGCATCATTACCTGACATAATGACAGGTTTTCTTCGATCTAAGTAAAACTTACATGCTATAGACTGAAGTCTTAGTATTCTAATGTTTTTCAAAATCAGCACATGTGATGGCTTAATTTAAAGCCTTTTGCTGTTTAAGGAGTTTATTTTCTGAATGACATGTTTGGCCCGTATGGGGTTTGAACCCATGACCTTGGCGTTATTAGCACCACGCTCTAACCAGCTGAGCTAACCGGCCACAAATAAACTTTAGTTTTCATTGACCTAAGTAAAACTTACAAGATCTTGATAAAAGTGTGGATATTCTAATTTTTTTCAAAATCGGCATATGTAATGGTTTGATTTAAAGCCTTCTACTATTCTACCGAATCACTTGTTTGGCCCGTATGGGGTTTGAACCCATGACCTTGGCGTTATTAGCACCACGCTCTAACCAGCTGAGCTAACCGGCCACAAATAAACTTTAGTTTTCATTGACCTAAGTAAAACTTACAAGATCTTGACAAAAGTGTGGATATTCTAATTTTTTTCAAAATCAGCATATGTAATGGTTTGATTTAAAGCCTTCTACTATTCTACCGAAGCACTTGTTTGGCCCGTATGGGGTTTGAACCCATGACCTTGGCTTTATTAGCACCACGCTCTAACCAGCTGAGCTAACCGGCCACAAATAAATTTTCGTTTTCATTGACCTAAGTAAAACTTACAAGATCTTGACAAAAGTGTGGATATTCAAATTTTTTTCAAAATCAGCATGTGTAATGGTTTGATATAAAGTTATATTTACCAGGTTTTTTTTATTTTGAAGTGTTGATTTTTTTTTAGACGTTTTTTATTTTGAAGTGTTGATTTTATTTTAGAGTCATTTTTTATTTTTACATATTGGTTTTATTTCCCCACCTTTTTATTTTGAAGTTTTGATTTTATTGTTAAACCTTTTGTTTATTTTGAAGTGTTTATTGTCTGAAAGACTTTAGATTTCATTTGACCAGTATGGTGATTGAACCCATGACCTTACCTTTATAAGTACCACACTCTTACCACCTGAGCTAACCTCAGGTGGCACCAGAACCCACCTGAGATAACGCATCATTACCTGACATAATGACAGGTTTTCTTCGATCTAAGTAAAACTTACATGCTATAGACTGAAGTCTTAGTATTCTAATGTTTTTCAAAATCAGCACATGTGATGGCTTAATTTAAAGCCTTCTGCTGTTTAAGGAGTTTATTTTCTGAATGACATGTTTGGCCAGTATGGGGTTTGAACCCATGACCTTGGCGTTATTAGCACCACGCTCTAACCAGCTGAGCTAACCGGCCACAAATAAACTTTAGTTTTCATTGACCTAAGTAAAACAAGATCTTGACAAAAGTGTGTATATTCTAATTTTTTTCAAAATCAGCATGTGTATTGGTTTGATTTAAAGCCTTCTGCTATTCTACCGAATAACTTGTTTGGCCCGTATGGGGTTTGAACCCATGACCTTGGCGTTATTAGCACCACGCTCTAACCAGCTGAGCTAACCGGCCACAAATAAACTTTCGTTTTCATTGACCTAAGTAAAACTTACAAGATCTTGACAAAAGTGTGGATATTCTAATTTTTTTCAAAATCAGCATACGTAATAATTTGATTTAAAGCCTTCTGCTATTCTACCGAATCACTTGTTTGGCCCGTATGGGGTTTGAACCCATGACCTTGGCGTTATTAGCACCACGCTCTAACCAGCTGAGCTAACCGGCCACAAATAAACTTTAGTTTTCATTGACCTAAGTAAAACTTACAAGATCTTGACAAAAGTGTGGATATTCTAATTTTTTTCAAAATCAGCATCTGTATTGGTTTGATTTAAAGCCTTCTGCTATTCTACCGAATCACTTGTTTGGCCCGTATGGGGTTTGAACCCATGACCTTGGCGTTATTAGCACCACGCTCTAACCAGCTGAGCTAACCGGCCACAAATAAACTTTCGTTTTCATTGACCTAAGTAAAACTTACAAGATCTTGACAAAAGTGTGGATATTCTAATTTTTTTCAAAATCAGCATACGTAATAATTTGATTTAAAGCCTTCTGCTATTCTACCGAATCACTTGTTTGGCCCGTATGGGGTTTGAACCCATGACCTTGGCGTTATTAGCACCACGCTCTAACCAGCTGAGCTAACCGGCCACAAACAAACTTTCGTTTTCATTGATCTAAGTAAAACTTACAAGATCTTGACAAAAGTGTGGATATTCTAATTTTTTTCAAAATCAGCATGTGTATTGGTTTGATTTAAAGCCTTCTGCTATTCTACCGAATCACTTGTTTGGCCCGTATGGGGTTTGAACCCATGACCTTGGCGTTATTAGCACCACGCTCTAACCAGCTGAGCTAACCGGCCACAAATAAACTTTCGTTTTCATTGACCTAAGTAAAACTTACAAGATCTTGATAAAAGTGTGGATATTCTAATTTTTTTCAAAATCAGCATATGTAATGGTTTGATTTAAAGCCTTCTACTATTCTACCGAATCACTTGTTTGGCCCGCATGGGGTTTGAACCCATGACCTTAGCGTTATTAGCACCACGCTCTAACCAGCTGAGCTAACCGGCCACAAACAAACTTTCGTTTTCATTGACCTAAGTAAAACAAGATCTTGACAAAAGTGTGGATATTCTAATTTTCTTCAAAATCAGCAGGTGTATTGGTTTGATTTAAAGCCTTCTGCTATTCTACCGAATCTCTTGTTTGGCCCGTATGGGGTTTGAACCCATGACCTTGGCTTTATTAGCACCACGCTCTAACCAGCTGAGCTAACCGGCCACAAATAAACTTTCGTTTTCATTGACCTAAGTAAAACTTACAAGATCTTGACAAAAGTGTGGATATTCTAATTTTTTTCAAAATCAGCATGTGTAATGGTTTGATTTAAAGCCTTCTCCTGCTTTGACGGGTTGATTTCCTTTAAGACAGTGAGTTGTAATGTTTTTCAAAATCAGCATGTGTAATGGTTTGATTTAAAGCCTTCTCCTGCTTTGACGGGTTGATTTCCTTTAAGACAGTGAGTTGTAATGTTTTTCAAAATCAACATTCGTAAAGTTATATTTACCAGGTTTTTTTTATTTTGCAGTGTTGATTTTTTTTAGATGTTTTTTATTTTGAAGTGTTGATTTTATTTTAGAGTCATTTTTTATTTTTACGTATTGGTTTTATTTCCCCACCTTTTTATTTTGAAGTTTTGATTTTATTGTTAAACCTTTTGTTTATTTTGAAGTGTTTATTGTCTGAAAGACTTTAGATTTCATTTGACCAGTATGGTGATTGAACCCATGACCTTACCTTTATAAGTACCACACTCTTACCACCTGAGCTAACCTCAGGTGGCACCAGGTTGCCTGAGATAACGCATCATTACCTGACATAATGACAGGTTTTCTACGACCTAAGTAAAACTTACATGCTCTAGACTGAAGTCTTAGTATTCTTATGTTTTTCAAAATCAGCACATGTGATGGCTTAATTTAAAGCCTTCTGCTGTTTAAGGAGTTTATTTTCTGAATGACATGTTTGGCCAGTATGGGGTTTGAACCCATGACCTTGGCGTTATTAGCACCACGCTCTAACCAGCTGAGCTAACCGGCCACAAATAAACTTTAGTTTTCATTGACCTAAGTAAAACTTACAAGATCTTGATAAAAGTGTGGATATTCTAATTTTTTTCAAAATCAGCATCTGTATTGGTTTGATTTAAAGCCTTCTGCTATTCTACCGAATCACTTGTTTGGCCCGTATGGGGTTTGAACCCATGACCTTGGCGTTATTAGCACCACGCTCTAACCAGCTGAGCTAACCGGCCACAAATAAACTTTCGTTTTCATTGACCTAAGTAAAACTTACAAGATCTTGACAAAAGTGTGAATATTCTAATTTTTTTCAAAATCAGCATACGTAATAATTTGATTTAAAGCCTTCTACTATTCTACCGAATCACTTGTTTGGCCCGTATGGGGTTTGAACCCATGACCTTGGCGTTATTAGCACCACGCTCTAACCAGCTGAGCTAACCGGCCACAAACAAACTTTCGTTTTCATTGATCTAAGTAAAACTTACAAGATCTTGACAAAAGTGTGGATATTCTAATTTTTTTCAAAATCAGCATGTGTATTGGTTTGATTTAAAGCCTTCTGCTATTCTACCGAATCACTTGTTTGGCCCGTATGGGGTTTGAACCCATGACCTTGGCGTTATTAGCACCACGCTCTAACCAGCTGAGCTAACCGGCCAAAAATGAACTTTCGTTTTCATTGACCTAAGTAAAACTTACAAGATCTTGATAAAAGTGTGGATATTCTAATTTTTTTCAAAATCAGCATATGTAATGGTTTGATTTAAAGCCTTCTACTATTCTACCGAATCACTTGTTTGGCCCGCATGGGGTTTGAACCCATGACCTTAGCGTTATTAGCACCACGCTCTAACCAGCTGAGCTAACCGGCCACAAACAAACTTTCGTTTTCATTGACCTAAGTAAAACAAGATCTTGACAAAAGTGTGGATATTCTAATTTTCTTCAAAATCAGCATGTGTATTGGTTTGATTTAAAGCCTTCTGCTATTCTACCGAATCACTTGTGTGGCCCTTATGGGGTTTGAACCCATGACCTTGGCGTTATTAGCACCACGCTCTAACCAGCTGAGCTAACCGGCCACAAACAAACTTTCCTTTTCATTGACCTAAGTAAAACTTACAAGATCTTGACAAAAGTGTGGATATTCTAATTTTTTTCAAAATCAGCATGTGTAATGGTTTGATATAGAGCCTTCTCCTGCTTTGACGGGTTGATTTCCTTTAAGAAAGTGAGTTGTAATGTTTTTCAAAATCAACATTCGTAAAGTTATATTTACCAGGTTTTTTTATTTTGAAGTGTTGATTTTTTTGAGACGTTTTTCATTTTGAAGTGTTGATTTTATTTTAGAGTCATTTTTATTTTTACATATTGGTTTTATTTCACCACCTTTTTATTTTGAAGTTTTGATTTTATTGTTAAACCTTTTGTTTATTTTGAAGTGTTTATTGTCTGAAAGACTTTAGATTTCATTTGACCAGTATGGTGATTGAACCCATGACCTTACCTTTATAAGTACCACACTCTTACCACCTGAGCTAACCTCAGGTGGCACCAGGTTGCCTGAGATAACGCATCATTACCTGACATAATGACAGGTTTTCTACGACCTAAGTAAAACTTACATGCTCTAGACTGAAGTCTTAGTATTCTTATGTTTTTCAAAATCAGCACATGTGATGGCTTAATTTAAAGCCTTCTGCTGTTTAAGGAGTTTATTTTCTGAATGACATGTTTGGCCAGTATGGGGTTTGAACCCATGACCTTGGCGTTATTAGCACCACGCTCTAACCAGCTGAGCTAACCGGCCACAAATAAACTTTAGTTTTCATTGACCTAAGTAAAACTTACAAGATCTTGACAAAAGTGTGGATATTCTAATTTTTTTCAAAATCAGCATCTGTATTGGTTTGATTTAAAGCCTTCTGCTATTCTACCGAATCACTTGTTTGGCGGGGTTTGAACCCATGACCTTGGCGTTATTAGCACCACGCTCTAACCAGCTGAGCTAACCGGCCACAAATAAACTTTCGTTTTCATTGACCTAAGTAAAACTTACAAGATCTTGACAAAAGTGTGGATATTCTAATTTTTTTCAAAATCAGCATACGTAATAATTTGATTTAAAGCCTTCTACTATTCTACCGAATCACTTGTTTGGCCCGTATGGGGTTTGAACCCATGACCTTGGCGTTATTAGCACCACGCTCTAACCAGCTGAGCTAACAGGTTGCCTGAGGTAACGCATCATTGCACATGTGATGGTTTAATTTAAAACCTTCTGCTATTCTTCTGAATCACTTGTTCGGCCAGTATGTGGATTGAACCCATGACCTTGGCATTGTTAACCCCACGGTCCAACTAGCTGAGCTAACCGGTCGGACTGGTTAGCTCAGCTGACTTAGCAATAGTCTTAGCAACTATTGCTAAGACTTAACTATTTAAGTAAATCTTACAAGATCTTGTCAATAGTTCTTATATTCTAATGTTTTTCAAAATCAACATGTGCAATGGTTTAATTTAAAGCCTTCTGCTGTATTAAGGAGTTTATTTTGTGAACCGTCTCTGTTCAGACATGTTTACTTTAACTGCTGTTTTCCAATTTAACTGCACAGTTTAAATGCTTTCTAGTCGTCATACATGCAACTCAGTTTAATACAAAAATGCTATTTGATCATGTATTAAATCTTTAATTCCATCATTATATGCTGTTACTCTAAGAGAAAAATGATTTTTGATTTATTCTTCCCACATTCTTTATCTGAGTCACTTTAAACTTAAGCTGGATAGAGGTCATTTTATACTGTCAACAAGTTGCATAATAATTTTTTTTCTGCTATTCTCTGCTGTATGACTAATTAGCACTGGATGTCCTCAGATGTGTAATGTCTGGAAAATTGCCTCTCATCCTGATAGCCATAATCAAGGCAGCGCCAGACCCAGAACGAGCCAGTCAACACCGTGACTTATGTCGGCTTGAAGGCGCAATAATTAGCCGAATCTGGAGATGCAGGGGAAGGTCAAGGGCTTTGATTTCCAAAAAGAAGAAGGAGAAGAGAAGTTAGTTAACCTTCCAGCTAGGAGGTTATCAGCCACCAGGGGATTTTATTCTGGAGTTTCTTATACTTACACATAGTACCCTCCTAGAACTTCCTTTAAAAAGATAAGAAAACCCTAAGATTCACGTGCAAGGCTTTAATATTTGATGTTTTGTTATTTAACCATCCAAGGTGAAATATGAGCTGTTGCTGATGCATTCTGCAGGCTGAAAGAGCTCTGGATATTGAACAATTTCACCAAGAACACTGCAGTCACAGAAATATAATGGCTGCTTTAGATGTATTTAAAAAAAAGCGTTTACTGTTTATTCAGAGAATTTACTATTTAAGAGTTGTAATATAAAGTTTTACTTTATGTTCACATTTGTAATGATACACATTCCCGCATTCCTGCACTTAACTTTTTAGTAAAGCAGTTCACAATTAAAGAAAAAACTATATAATCCCTTTTAGGAGTAGTAATGAAAATGTTATCTTAAAAATGCATCAAAATAAGTTTGCCATTCAGTTAAATAAGTATCTGACCCCCTCATCAAAGCATGGCTTGAAACTCAGTGGATTAACCTTTATTAACAAACTGCAAACACAACACTAAGACATTTTCTGTAGATGGTAAAAAGGTTTGTGATTTTTTTCAGGACAAATTTTGACCCACTTCTCTTTCCAAAAATGAAAAACTAAATCCTTTAGGTTTCTTGCCAGCTGTTCGGTAATTAGACGTATTAGATTGTTCTACATTTCTTTGGACCAAGGTCTTGAGACTGACTTCAGCATACAATGACCTCCATGTTCTTTGACTACTCCATTGTCATCTTAACAGCATGCCAAGGTATGGTCGTACTGGATGACTGATCCATGAAAGTTATCATGAGTTTCACATCAGAGCGTCTTTACTGATGTGAGGTTACACACATCAATAAGTAGAATATTTCCACCAATCTGCTTGACAGGGATGATTGTGGTCTTTAGATCACTCTTAGCATTTATCCTCCTCCAAACATAAGTTGATACAAAACAAAACAGGTTTTGCTACTGTGTCTTACCAGAGGATTTGTTCCCAAGCTTTCTAACAATCATTTAGATGTTCACCGGGAAATGGAGATGGGACTGTACTCTATGTGTGGCTTCTATTGCAAGGGGTTGCAAAATTTCAATCCTGTCACATGCTGCAGTGTTCTTAATGACTATGGTCCCATCTACCTTTAGATTATTAACAAACTCTTCTTGTTTAAATATGGCAGACATTCAACTTTCTCACCCCTTATCCAGCATCTCGCATGAAGAAAAATTGAGGGGAATAGATTCTCATTTCATATTTCTTCCATTTCCCAATTCAGTAGCTGTCGCCTTCTTGATGAGCTTCTAGCTGATATTCTTGGAGCTCATTCCAGTTTTGTTCAGATCCAATAACTCAGCTATTTGAGTCATCAGGGGCATGGTAGTTAGGCCACTTGTGTCATTCATACACATATCAAGTTATGGTCAAAAATGATACATAGATTGATCTAGATGCAATAAAAAACTATTTGTGGGACCAATATTCTGGTTGGGTTGTATAGGACTTAGTATTTATTTTGTTTATTACATTTATTTTAGATTTTTTTCATTGACATTCTGTCTTTTTAAATGAAATCAGATAACAAAAAATGTGGAGACTATGCTTTTATTTGAAATTGAGCAAAATTTGAAAATCAGCAATAAATTAGGTACTGATTTGCCCCAAATGTATTCTAACATGCTAACATGATGGTGTACTTCACCATCAAAAAGCTTAAATCAAGACTTTGAATAACATATGTCGAAAAAATTAATTAATACATCGACTGTATCATCATGGCCTGACCTGATATTTTATTGGTATGTTATGAGACGGAGCACATGATGAACTGTGCCACCCCATCTGTTTACTGTTTACCCATACATATCTCAAAATTATGTCTAAATAGAATAGTGTTTGTATAAAATATAGAAAATAGTGCCAAAGATTGAAAGGATCTAAGCCAACATATGTTTTTGATAATTTACCCATGATTTATCCAAAAGCTTTGAAACTGCTGAAATCTATTGTTAGGAAAATTGTTCAATTTATACATAAAACAACAACAACAAAAATCCAAACCATCAAACCATTTAAGGTTTCGGCTCTATTTTAAATACATAATCAAAAAAAAGCTTTTAATAATGTCTTTTGAAGGCTATTTGATTGTACAATGTGAAAGACTTGATTTTAAAAACATTTAAAAAACAAGGTCAAAATTATGAAGAGCTGCTTCATTCAAAATAAATACTGTTATTGATAAATGTTTTCAAAATTTTCAATCAAATAAATAAAAGCCCCCCCTTTAAAAACAAAAAATAAACAAAAGTAAATTTAAATAAAAATATTTTTATTGTGGAGCTTATTTTGTCAATCAATTTTGTTTCTTTTTCTATTTACTTATTTTATCTTGACCAGACCCACGACAAAGATAATGACATGAAATAAAAAATAATGACAGAGTTAAAACAGTAAAAGTTCATGACATACATAAAGTAGAGTAGTTTAACAAAAAAAGTGTGGCAAAATAAAACACCAATATTATTGAATTTATTATTTGAATAAACAAATTCAAATAAGTACTGGAATTAATTAAAGCTGACTGACAAAATAAACTCTCCATTAAAGAATATATTTTATATGCATTTAGCTTTCATTTTATGACAAGACTAACGACTATTAGCAAGACACAACAATAATACTGTATTCCTCTCCATTTTACAGCCTGTGCATTCATATTCTAAAGGAACATGTTCACAAACGAAGGGTGTACATTAATGCCACGGGGTATTGAGATACAATAAACAGAAATCAAACTGTTCATTTGTGCAAAATTCATTATATTTTCTGTGTGGCAGCCATTTTTTGTGACTGCAAGTAACTCAGGATGTCAAATATTCCACATCACAATTCCCAGTTCATTGGGCGTTTCAAGAAATTTTTCTGAAATGGGACTCAGAAGATGTAAGTCCCAGTAATAAATGTGCAGTGGTTGCTTACAATTTCTTTATATTAACAATGAATATAATACCCCAATGCGTTCACCATATCTAAATTGTTTGTCTTTAGGTTTCTTGCCTAAAGAAGCCTAAAGGTCTGGAGCTGTAAAATGATCTGATTTAGTAAACTTAATGAATCAGTCACACCACACCTCAGTCAATGTAGCACCAGGATACGTGGTACATGTGCAGTTCGCGGCGATTGTGGCAAGCTGATTTTCTTCTTACTTAAAACAAAATGCAATTTGATTCTAGTATATTTTTTGTTTCCTACATTAAGATTGTGTGATGTGTGTTCTCAGGCTGGTTTCATTAAGTTTTATTTACTTGTGCACACTGAGTCACAGTAGGGTACGAATTTATGAGCTGTGAGTTTTATGGTATGTCATAACCACTCAGGGTGTAATTTTCACAGTGTTAAAGAGAACAGAAAAAGGTCCCATTAGGACACACAATGTGTTGAAACAAATAATAAGCCATTAGGACCCATTTTATGCTATACAGCTATTTATGCTAATGTTAGCATAAACGCAGCCTTCGTATACTATTTGTTTTAGATTGCAAGGTTATGATCATGAAATAAGTGACACATGCAGAGTTTTAAGCAATAGCTAACTTTATTTTCTGAAGTAAAGGTGCAAATGCTAGAACCTTTGTATTCTGAAAAAATTTTAAACGTAACACTAGCAAACATAGACTTAGGGTTAGCCATTCAGCGCAAATATTAGCCCTTTACACAGGCCAGTGAGTAGAAAATACCAAACTGATCAAACACATTGAGTCCTGTTCATCACTAGTTTGTAATTAAACCAACAATTTGCCAATAAAGTTCTGGTTTCTCCTTGTGCAGCTCCTAAATAAAGGGATTTATTCATCCCTTTGTTCAACAAGTAATGGCTACATATCCTGAGTTAGGCTATAGTTAATGGCTAAATACAAAAAAAAACCCAAAGAAAGCCAGGCAATATAAAAAAACGACTGCCAATAATTTATACACTAGCTTATAGTGTACAATTTACACTATAATTTATGCTTTTAAATTATAGTGTAAATTATACACCACAAAAATCTACATTATTATAGTAAATTATTATTACAAAATTACAAAAAACCTTTCTTATTCAATACTTTGTCATGTTCATTTTTTGTCCTAAGTTGTGCCTGGTAAAGCAGTGGTTTGGGGGAAGATTTGGCAAATAGTAATTTCTATTTAATTATTCATCCCTTTGTTGCTTTTTAGTTAGAAAAACATACAGCAGTTTATGAAGATCAGAGAACATGTGATGTAACTGTAGAAATAAAAAAAAACAAGCACACACAGATAAGTGTTAGAAGTCTGTGGGGGGCACAGATGGTGATCTATCAAAACTGACTCACAGTTTGAGCGGATGGATGGCTTATTGGCATCGTCCTATTTGTAGCAATCGACAGCTTAGTAAAGAGATTGCATTAAGTGAACAGTAAAGAACAAAAACTGCAGGGGGGAATCTAGGTCACAGTAGTCTTTGTGTCTATGCAATGCCCTTGAAGCCTGTTTGAGATTTTTTGTATTTTTATCAGCGGTCAGCGTTCATTTTGCGCAGTTTTGGGGGTAAATTGTCCTCTGCCCGACTCCCCATCGAGGGGAACGGGACTGGTGCTGGCGTCGCAGAGCCGATGGTGCTAATTGCTGTTGACTGTCTGTGTTTCACCGGATCCCCCTCGTCAGCATCAAGATCAAGCAGCTTGACTTGCTCCTCAGGCTGTCCATGCTTCACAGCCGGGATGGAGCTGGACCTAAACCGCTGGATGCTGAGCGAAAGGTCTCCAGTGCTGTAGGCTTTACCGCCGGGCAAGGCTGTTCCCGTCTTCAGCGCCCTCCACAGGTGCTCCTCCTTGGTGGAGCTCATTCGCTGGAGCTTGCTGGGCAGCCTGGAGGCCTGATCCTCCGGGTTCTCCGCATGGTCAGCTGAGAGAAGCCTTTCCCGGCGGCCCACTCTGTTGCCCAGCAAAGGTGATGGGAGAGTGGGAGCAATAGCTACGGGATTCGGGGACGTCAGAGAAGACTTCTCCTCCTGCTCTTTGACACTGTAGGGAGGCGTGGGAACCTCAAAGGTGTTGTGGAACTGAGAGTAGTCAACTCTGAAGAAACCGTCTTCTAGAGACATGACAGGAAGGAATCGATGGCCCCACAGGACTTCATCCTCCGTGTAAGATGTTCTTGCTTGGCATGTCATACCTACAAAGAGAAGTTACAGAGAAAGGGATGTTTTCAAAAGTAAACAAGAAAAGATGAAAGTACAGAAAAGAGCCCAAGAAAAGTACATAAGTAGTGAGAGCAAAAAACGAAGAGAAATTAATAGTAGTGAACTGCTTCAGGGAGAAGACATGAAAAATACAGCCATGACGGATAAAAGCTTGTGCTACTGAATAATTAAAACCATGAAATTAAACATTCTGTTCAATATTTCATACAACTGAGAAAGGGATCTGTGCCACAGGCTAAAAGACGATGAAACAAAAGATTAGGCACCAGGAGCGGTTATCCAAATGTTACAGCAAAGAAGACAGAAATGTGAATGTAAGATTTTGCGCTCACCTGTGGTTTCGACAATGCCCTCTAGAATAACTACTATCTCAAACTGCTCGTTCATGAGCGAGCGCTGGGAGAGATCAAAGAATGGGCTGTTAGTGTTGATCTCGTGGCAGATGGTGAGAGGTGACACCAAGAAAAGCTGGTCCGCTCCCGTGCCAAAACCCACGTCCAGCTCGCACTGGTCCAGAGGCAGAAACTCACCCTCTGGGGTCTGTCTAGACTGCAAACACAAATGATTCACACGTTTGGGAGTAGAATTGACATTTTTGTTTGCCAAGAGATATATTTTTTTAGGATTATTCACACAGCAGTAAATGTCACCAGAAATGAGCTGATTTAACACACAGTTTGGGTAAGAAGTACAGCCACTCATCATAAACATAAATATCGCTACAACTTTTATATGAGTTTTTGCTTTCCAAAGAGAAATTAGTTTTAGTTGAACGTGACAAAAATTTAGCTATATAGGCCATGATGACATCAGTATTTATTTTTGTTGTATTGAGAACTGGTTAAAAGACTGCAATTAATTTGACGTTTATGCTAATCATAAGACAAGAACTTAACTATCGGCTTTTCGCTACTCCAGCCAAATTCAAGTTTTATGAAAAGGGTGAATGTTGATAATATCCATGGAAAATCCCAACGTGAATCTCAAACCTAAACATTAATTAAAATTCCTTCTGTCAGAAATATTCTACATCAATGTTTTTACACAAAGTAGTGAGCCCACATACATATTTCAGTGTTTGCACATTCACCTATTCATGGATTTTTCTGTGGAATATAACGCCAAATTATTTGAGGAAAATTTCCCTATTTAGGGTTATTTTTGTGCAGCATATCAGATGAAAATGCAGCTTGGGAAGCTGAAATACCAAAGCAAAATGCTTTTTGACACGCTATTGGATGCTTTTTGCAAAGCAACAGATCCAAAAGTTCCATTTATTTTCCTTTGCACTGATTGGCTGTACCCCAGAGAGAAGGAAAACTACGGATGTTAGTTCCCGCTAAGATCTGTGCCAGCATCTAACTGTCTCCTACTACAAGCTTCTGATTTACAACAGTGATTTAAATAACATCACTTTAAGTTCTAATAAGACCTCCCAGATGAGGGGAATACATTAGAGGCCTTAAAGACGGTTGAATGAGCTCTTCCAAAATTCAAAATTCAAGGCACTTCCTTTGCTTTCTTTGTTTTATAACCCTATGGGTGACAGCTATTCACAATTCAAGGCTACTCTGACAGACAGACAATGTCTGGTAAACAACAGCACTTTAGGGGACAGTTTTTATTCACAGCTACTTCCAACTGTTTTGCTGCAAGCCTATATTTTATTCTATTTATTCATATTTTTACCTTAACTGACAGGTGAGGAGGGAAGTGTTGAAGGCTGCATGTAATTGCTATGAAAAGGTGATTTCCTTCTGTATTTAGGGACAGAAACGAATTGCGCAGGAAGTTATTTTGTTGTACAGTAGTAGATGGCATGATGCCAATAAACGTAAAGACGCTGCAGCTGTCTGGGACTGTTTCCATCACAACCCTCTTACTGAAGAGGAGGATGAAAATAAAGAGAAAAAGAGGGATTTTCCCTACACTTAGTTAGCTTTAACAGGCCAACAACATTCATAAATTGAGTAACATCACATTTAATCTGGGGTTTCAATGGATAAGGCAACAAAAGTATTTTTGTTGAAAGAACTACTGTGCTTCACTAGTTTAACAATTCATCCAGGAGCTGCAGCAGCAGTAAAGCTTTGCCGTCGATGATTGACAGTTTTGCAGTGTTAATAAAGGTGTGAAAACATTAGTCTTCCTTGTTTTCCATCTCTCTCTCAAACATTAGACCACATTGTAAGCCGATATTGGGACTTCAGTAACAAATTAAGTTGTCAAGGATGATATTCTGACTAAATGACAGAAGTATGGAATGATAAACTGTGGAATCACATCTATTTACTGCTAATTCATGTCATGAGTTAAAAATACATAGATAGCAAGATGTGTGTTGTCTATGTATTTTATGTATCTGTTCATCCAGTTCATTCAACCAACCAACTGTCCATTGGACCAACCAACCAACAGTTTTTACAGGTCTGGTATATAATATTGTCAGCAGATTTATTCTGAACTGACATAATTGTACTAATAACTGAGACCTCTGCTGTTACAGTCTAATTTGAGTCTGTAACAGTGTGAGATTAGCTGCTTGTCTAGCATCAAGAACTTCTTCCTGTTGCCCAATGTTAACTTTATTTCTCTTCCTGGCTTCCTTAGTAAGTAGCCACTTGGTCCACAGATGGCAAACAGGCTGTCATTTGTATTCACAGTGATGTTGAGGACAGAAGGGTGTGACATTTCACGGGAAGACGTCTGTGCCCACAGATTCCTGGCTCGTCTTCATGACGGAAAGTGTCACCCATCATGCAGCATCAGTGTTTATTTCTTCAGTAATGCGCAGACATGCAGCCGATGTTACATGTCCACTAAATTTAGATCAGAAACTCAGAGAGCAAGGCCGGCAGCTGCTTAATATGATTAATGCAAGGCTAAGAAAAGCTAGAAAAATCCACAAGAATCAATGATCTGATTGTGTATCAATCCCCAAGGTGTGTTATTTTAGGAAATATAGGATATGGCTCAAATTTAGTATGTCTGACAGTACAGAGGGTGGTGGGAAAATATTCCAGTCTCGGTTTTTGGATGCAGAACAACGCTATCCTTCTTAAAACTGACAGAGACAGTCACATACAAGCCCAGTCTGGAGTATTTAATGTGCAAATCTTCCACTCTGAGCAAACTCTCCAGAGAGGAAATCTGTGAGTGTGAAGTCTTTAGCTTCTGTGAAGCTTCTAAATTCATTAATTTTCTGGAGCTTGGCTTGCTTTAACACGTAGTTGTTCAAATGTAGGTTAAATGTCTCCAAGTAATTGATAAGTATATTTCAGAAATTGTTTTAGGTCACTATATTAGACAGTGTACAGCTTCAGTCAAAGCAAAAATAATTTTATGCAGTGTGTGTAAAACAAACTGCATTAAATTTTTCTCTTTGTCTGATATTAAATCAAAATGATTTTTTTTCCCAATTTTATGTTAGTTATGATTACCAAAATACTTAATATTTTCTGAATCCCATAGCAAAGAAAGATATTTTCATAATTTTAAAAAATTGTCCTCAAATTTTAGAAGTTCGCTTTTATCAAAATGTGTATGCCTTCAAATTATTTAGGGAAGTGCAGATGATGTTGACTTTGTAAGATTCTAATATTTTAATCATATTGTGGGAAAAAAAACTATTTCCAAGCACTGTTCAGGTAAAATCACTCAATCGGGTTTATTCATGAATTGTGCTCAGAATTTTTTTTTTTTCCACAATAAGGTCACAACTAGCAGGTGTGACCTGATTGTAATTTTCCCACATCAATCTACAATACATGAAGATATTTGAGGATCATTTTTGGATGCTTTTTTCTTATTTTTTCATAAAGATAATCAACCGTACAAAATAAAAACAAACATTCTTCCAGACCCCATCCTGCAGTTGGTTCTGCAACTCATGCCATGCTTAATATAATTTTTAACTAAAACTGAGTACAACCAGAAAAAACAACAGAACACACCCATGCCCATAAGGGGTTGCAGTGCCTTTTCTGGGACACATGATGTCATTTGTAGAGTTTGGGAGGAAAAGCATAAATCACTAATCAGGTTTAAAAAACATTATCTGAAGAAATCAGCAAAACTCTGGAAAAATGCCTTTTGAAAAGATGAAAGGACATGTTTGGCAATTTTTCTATTCAGCAAGAAATGCACACAGTGTGCCAAATAATTCTAAAATAAAATATGAGGCTATCTGTTCATCTGCTAAAGCTTGGCTGTAATTTGGTAAGCCAAAAAACAATAGTAAAAACAAAAATCATAATTATTTTACAATAGTCTAGTCAATGTCTGCAGCTCAGACATTGACTAAGCCATTTCCTAGGGGATGGGGAGCTGTATGTAGATGCTTGTAAACCTCAACGCACTGAAGTACTGTGTTCAAACATTTCAGTTTTTATGTTTATTGTTGTTTAATACATATGCTCAATAATTCAATAAAAACCTCAGATACTGTGAATGCTTCTTACAGTGGTTGACTGAATGATGCTGTGGTAAAAAAAAAAGAAAAAGATAAATTACTTTGATGCTGAATGACTTTGATGCTACTTTTCTAACTTCCTCTACCAGCTAGCTGTGCTGTTCCAGTTTACTCACATTTCAAAGCAGTATCTGTTACATATTATATGTTTTCAATAATCTACGCTGAAAATTAATGAAAATGAAAAACAAGTTCCCTAGATATCACATCTAAAATCTTTCGTTTTAGATGCACTGACTTACACTAAAGTATTGTGGCTAAATTATAACCATACAGTTCTGCTAAGGAAGAATATTTGACACTGAAAGGTCTAACAAGGTGAAAGCCTTGTGTGTTCTCCTCCTGCTGCTAAACACTCAGTGCCACAGGGGGAGGAATTAATGGCCTCTGAAAGAGCTCCTGATACGGAGGGAGTGTTTAATTTACCGGGCCACCTGAGAGTCAGGTTGAGCACAACCAGAGCCAATCCCCGGTGACTCACCCCCACCTGGAACAGAGCACCAGTGGTTCTGAGCGCTGACGTGTTATGTACTGATGTAAAGAACCATCGAAAGCTAAAGAAGCGTGTTGCTTCAGATTTGTCCTTGGCTTTATGTTTAGTCAACAGATTTATAGCTCAGCTTCGAGGACATAAATCAAATGTTCACGTCTCATCTGAGACATCATTTACAACATTTCCTAAGTGAGACTGAAGCCTGGTCATGTGTAGGTGTTTTTTTCTGCCTTTTCTGGTTGTCCTCCTGTGTTTGGCAGTGCCAGATGTTGTAAGTAATGTGGACTTGTCTTCCTGCATGTCTGTCTCCCATCTCCTGCTGCCTTTGCAACCCACTGAGAGAGCTTCTGCTGACACTGATGAGCACCACCCAGCTGTCACTCTCTTTCTCTGGATTTTAGTTCTGTTTGCCACTGCTTACTGCCTTTCTCCTATGTCTCTTCTTCCATGCAGAGGTCTAACAGCAGACATTGTTTAAAAGCATTTCCCACCAGAGCTGCACAGCTCAATGCACCTCTGCATTCTGCCGTTTTATTAACAATAGCAGCATCAATATTAATGAAGATTCAAGGACTTTTATCTCTTTAAGATCCCACGCATGGAAAGACAGGAACATTCACTCTGCGTTTCTGCTGGTAATTAAATTACTTAAAAATTAGAATCTAATTAACATAAAATATTGTTTAATTCAAATTAATTCACACTTAGAATACACAACCATCCCTATTCTTTTTGGTTGAGGTAATACATTCTTGTCAATTTAGTCCTTAAAATATTTTTTACATTCAAAATGAGCAATAATCTATGTTTATAGCGTTTCAATATGATCCCAGCATATCCCCTTCCCACAGGTACTATTTCTCAGTCAGGCAGAAATACTAAACGCAACAATATCGGGCTCTTCTGCAGGAGTTAATTAAAATTTTAATAATGTTATTCAGATAAAATGAATTAAATCAAGGCTAACTTCAATGCCCATCAACAGCAGATGCATCAGAAATAGAAATACTTATGTCTCCTTTCACTAATTTTAGTATGATTTTAGAGTTATATGTTGTACTAAAATGCATTCCATCTACTTTTTTTTTTTTTTTTTTTGCAGAAATTCATAGTATCCATGCCACTTAGGAAATTACAGCCTGTGCCTGAGCCTAAATTTCTTTGTAACCGACCGGGTCATGCAGCAGTTCAGCAGCATTCAATGAGATTACTGCAGCAGCTCTTATTTCTGCAAGACAGAGTTTTGAAAAGAGTTTTACCAGACCACTAACTAATGCTCCGTTTCTAAAAGTGATTGTGTAATACTTCCTGGTGATGAATTCTGATCTTTTACCACCACAGACTTCAGTGAAGTTTTATTGGGGTGTTACATGATATACCAGTATAAAATCATGGATCATTGTGAACTCGAAGGGAAATTATTCATGGTTGTCTCATTTTTTTGCAACTAAAATCTGAAAAGTGAGGCCTGCATTGGTGTGCAGTCTTTGAGAAACAATACTTTGCAGAACCATCTTTTGCTGCAGTCAGTGCTGCAAACGTTTTAGAGAATGTCGGTTTTGCAGTGACATTCACATCTACTGAATAAAACTTTAGCTGTTCTTGCTTCCAACATTTTCAGTACTGCCACCTCCATGTGTTACTTTGCAAGAAGCTCAGTCAAGGTCGACGTCTTATTGTAGTTTGCCACCACACATAACATTTACAGTACTTGCCAAAAAAAGTTTGATTTTGATATTGTCAGACAAGAGCACCCTCTTCCCCTTGTTTCTTTCCTGGAGAATTGGTAGCAAATTAAGAAAAGGTTACTTATGGCTTTATTCTGACAAATATAAAAATCTGATTTGTACAGAAGTAATAGCTGCTGTGGAGCTACTTAGCTGCTTCTCTTACTAATGATTTACTTGCCCAACCTCTAAGTTTAGGTACATGTCTTGGACCCTTTGCAGTCGTGGCAAACTCTTCTCAGTCAGATGATGAACATCAGTGAGATGTTCAAATTTTGAGGTATTGTTTTTAACCTATCCCTGAACTGATGTTGCATTCATACCAGTTTTTTCCGTTTTAATCAAACTCTACTTCGTTTACCTAGAAAGTCCGGTTTGTTTGGGTGGAATTGTAAATGTGCAACTGAACTCTGATGTAGACCAAAAAGTGAATTTTGGTGAGGTTTGAATACAGATGTGACTGTAAAGCGCTCTAACAGTAGGAAACAAACTATACCCAAGGCATTTTGAGTAAATATAACCAAAACAAATTTACGAGTCTAAAGCAAGAGGGAGAAACTTTTTGTGTTCTTTTGCCAACAACAAAAAAGAAATCCTACAACCGCTGAAATCTGACGCCACTCCATTTTTGTTAATAGGAAGTTGTACTCATATCTTCTTTGCAGGTTTTTATGTCATTTCCTTCAGTGGTTCTTGGTGCAGCCCTACTACGGGTGAGGAGGTGAACACGTTTTTCAAAGGGTTTGGTTTGTTTGAAAGGGTGCAGTGTGAAAGTGAACCTCCTCAGCTGGAAATGTAACAAATGTTGCAACTATATGGGCCCCAACTGACCCAAATTTACCGAATTCTCCATGTCTTTCTCCCTGATATTTCTGCTGGGTTCCTTTGTCTTAGTGATGCTATTTGTTCTCCAATATTCTGTAATAAACTTCTGAGGCCTTTATAGAACAGCTTGGTTTATACCGAGTTTAAATTGCACCAACTATGTACTAAATAGGATGATCCCAGAAGGCAACATTGCCTTGTTTTATTTAGTGGTTTTAGAGCAAAAGGGGATGAATAATAAATAATTCCACACATTTCAGATGGCTAACATTAATGAGCATTTTGATGCTGCTCTCTGACCAACAATCCTCTCCAAAAATATATCAAAATGTTTGGTTGAGTGATTAAATTTGTAAAAGTTCAAGTTGTACAAAACTTTTGTCATAATATGCAACTCATCGTTCAGGGACAGCTTTGTGGTTTCTTAAACTTTAATCTGAAGCGGATTCACCTTAATGCTACACACTGTTTAAAACTGCAGAATCAGAGTTTTATGGCTGTGTAGATTTTAAAAAAGTACTATAAAAAAGATGAGGATAACACAATTGGAATTTTTTTTACAGGTTGTCCTGTAGGCACTACCGAATGTAGTGCTTCAGGATGTAATTTAGATAATGATATTTAAACACATAAATTGGCTCAAAAGGATAATTTAATGACCACATAAGAGATCATGATCTAATTTCTGGCTTGAATCCCAAAAAGATGATTCATATATATCTAACAAATCTGTATCTGAAAGAATGCCAAAGACATTTTTAAACTAGGGTAAAGTCAGGGAGAACAAAAAGAAGCAACAATTAAAGTTCCTACAGTACTTTATCATACAGGTAAATTAAAGCTAAAAGGTAAAGAGAAGATGGAGTGGATGGAGATTTCTGCTTGTAAGTCTAATACTACGGTAGCTGTTGTAATAAGAGTTCTGTTGATGATGAAAACAAAAGCTAAAACTGTCCCAACAGTCTTCTTGAATAGTAAATCCACAGAGATAATGTCAACATGATGTATGATTCTGTGTTTGCTGTTTAAAACAGTAACAGACTTAGTTAGAGAGAATGATAACAGAACATAAAACAGTCCAAGACTTACTACTGTCCTCTGTGGAGGAAGAAACGGTGATGATTGTGCATTTTTCCCCCTGATTAGTCTCTCTTTGATGGGTTGTTAAGTGCAATCAAGAGACCATATTTTTCTTTGCCTTTCCAGGCTATTAATTAGAGAAGAAATGATAACAAAATGAAATGTAAGTCATCTCAGAAGAAGCTGATACCATAACCATAAACAGTTAACTAATCAAAGCTTTTAAATCTGCAGTGACAAGAAGTACTGGTGTATGAATTATATCATCTAAGCTCTACAGAGAATAAACTTAAAATCCTGTGGGAGCACTTCTAACTGAAAACTCTCCCTTCGACGTGGAGAATGTAGCCTGTCACGTCAGATTAAATCGCAGCGACTGTGAATGCACCACTAACTCTACCTGTCAGATACGCAGTAATGCAGACATCTTTAAGGGATTTGAACACTGGAGGTACGTTGGAAGTCCGTGCCGTGTGATATTTTGGTGCAGAGACTACACTTTTTTAGCACAAATACAAAATATTACTGTGGAGAAATGTAAAACACATCTCCCCGCTGACAGCAAAAGATGCAAAAATCCTGTTTTGTTGCTGGAGTTTGTCTGTTTTTGTCAGTTTGAAGTTGTTTGTCATGTGTGTTCCTCCTCTCTTTTATCACAGCCACCAGAAGCCGCCTCAGCTTTGCTTTTATCCTCTCTTTTTTTCTTTTTTTTTTTAGAACTGACAGTGTTTCATAAAATGCTTTCTCACTGTCAGCTCTCTGTGCTTCAGATCTGTGCAGGGGCTTTATGTTCAAGAAAATGTATAACCTAGAGGTTTGCATTCACTGCCACTCGCCCAGTGTACACAGAAACTGATTCAGCCAATCTTTTAATCAAAAGTCACAGTTTGGGTGTAATTATCTGATGTGGACACCTGGATATCGAGTGCTTTGCAAAAGTATTCATGCATTTTGAGCTTCTTCACATTTTTTTTTTCACATTACAACTGAGGTTAAACAATGCATCACAACATTCCTGCTGTATACAGCTGCAAGCTTTTCGATAAAACTATGTTGTTGGAATGATAATAAGGATTTCTCCTTAATAAACTACTTACTTCTGTTGTGTATGTTTGGAATAAACTCAAAGACAGTAACAATAAAAACAAGTCATATAATCATTGTAACGTGTATTGACATTCTATATTAGATTTTTTGAGGAGTGCAAATTTAATGCAGCCCTACTTGCAGCTGCAAAGAGAAGCCATGGTGACTCTGGAGGAGCTGCAGAGGGAGAGAAGTCAGTCAGAGTTAGAGTAATATAGATACAGCTAAATACTAGGGAATCCTAGGTGGGATCCTATCTGAGACTGCAAAATAATTAGGCCTGGGAAAGTCTTTTTTTTCTTGGCCTGTGAGTGAGGTTCACCTTCCAGCAGGACAACATGTTTCAACAATGCAGCCAGCGCTGCAATGAAATGGTGCAGAATCAAGCATTTCTCATTGTTATAATGGTCCAGTCAAAGTCCAGATCTAAATCTGATTGAGAATCTGCGGGTCAATTTTTTAAAATCAATGTCAACAGATCATCTCCATGGAATTGCAACAATTTGCAGATTTGTAAAACCTTTGGGGAACATGCGATTTTTCCTTCAGTTATGAGCAGTTCATAGTGGCCATTAAAATAATCCCCACCAAACAAATTAAAATTTGTACTTTTAATATGAGGAAATGTGGAAATAATAATTTTGCAAGCTAGTGTAAAGCTCTGACACCTAATGTGGGGGACATTGTTTCTGATGACCCTGACTCCATCAGGCAGCACACTCAGCACTTCTGGAACAAAGAGGAAGAAAAGCTGCACAAGGCGGTGATTAATTCGGCTCCGAAGTAGATCTTCAGGAGGTAGAATGGTGAGCCATTAACAAATATCTAATAATAAAATTATAAATCTTCTGGGAATTTCGTCAATTTTTAAAGCTGAATAGAAATTGAATGCTTGACTTGTGGCGTCCTCTGAGAGTCTGATGAGCACTCAGCAAATGAAGTGACGGACAATTAATCTGCTTCTGATAATGACCTCTCCAGAGTTAGGATTGTGCATAAAGGAGCACATTGGACTCCGGCCTCAGCCTACCTTGATGAGTTTGCACCTGATCTGCGCGGAGACCATGTGGCTGTTCCGTAGGTTCCCCACGCGGAACATGAGGCACAACTTTCCGTCCCGCTGAGAAATGACCGCGTCCTGGCTGAACATGAGTGTCTCCGCGCGCTTCTTCGGCTGCGACATCTTGATGAACATGCAGCCGATGAGGAAGGCGTCCACGATGGAGCCCAGCAGGGACTGGAAGAGAAAGAGGATGATGCCCTCCGGGCACTTTTCGGTGATGTAGCGGGAGCCGTAGCCGATTGTCGCCTCGGTCTCGATGAAGAACAGGAACGCGGAGGGAAAGTTGTAGACGTTGGCGACGCACGGCGTGTAGGACGGGTCGTGGCCGCTGGTGCTCAGATCCCCGCGGATATACGCGATCACCCACCACATAGAAGCCATGACCAGCCACGCCACCGTGTAGGTTAGGATGAAGATGAGCAGGTTCCACCGCCACTTGAGATCCACCAGCGTCGTGAAGAGGTCGGACAGGTACCTGCTGGTCTCCCCCCCAAGGTTACCGTGCTGGACGTTGCAGCGGCCGTTCTTCTCCACGAAGCGCTGCCGCTTCCTCTTCGCCGGCGCAGAAAAAGTCATGCTTCTGCTGGTGTTCACCACCTGATAGTCCGCGCCGAATTTCCTCCGTAGAGCCGACATCGTGCCACTCGCCTAACTGAAAACAGCCGGGTTCTCCTGGCGCAGGACTGGGCTTTTTGCGCAACTTTTCGTCCTCCGTGCCTAAAACCAGGCAGCACCATTCAGCGCGCTATTCTCGCATCCTGTGAGGTGGAGATGCGCCTCTCTTCTGTAAATTTAAGCGAGCAGCGATTCTGCGCAACGCACAATCCAGGCTCGCTCCTTTTTACGCAGAGAGGTCTCTTCTAAGTGCCAACTTTGTGTTTCTTCCTCATTTGTGGGAAGGGCTTAGGGCTGAAAACCAAAGCTGTGAGTGGTATTCAAATACAGTTTGAATACCACGGTATTCTTGCTCCAGTGAGCAAGAGGAACAGTTTAGTGCGCACTTATGGCACAGCGGTATTCTAGTGGCGTCTTTTATTATGCACCTTCCTCCATTCAGACACTAAAAGTAGTGCGCTGAAAATTTACGTAGGGCTTTTTCATTTATAAATGTATTTATTTTCTTTAATTATATCAAGCAGATACGTTCAGACTATTGCACAACTAAGAAATTACAGCTTACTGTCGCCAGCTGCCTATTTACAGCTGTTTAGTTCCCCCTAGTGTTGGTGCAGCAGACGTAACCCTGAGGCAATTATTGGTTTTAAAAAATGGCTGTTCAAAAGTGAGGAATATTTATAATCAGAAAATAAACTAGTTTACTGTCACGGCATTCTTTAAGTAAAATTTGGAATTAAAATGATATAATGGCTTTTATTTTTTTTTTTTTTTTTTTTTTTTTTTTTTTTTTTTTTACTCAGTGTCTGTTTTTTTGTTGTTTTTGCATCACACTTCTGCGAAATCATCAAAGACAAAGATAAGGAGTTTTGCAGCATTGGTGTATTGTTTTTGATTGTCTCAGATCCAACACTGATATGAAACATTATTATATACAAGAAAAGAGAAAAACCAAGAAAATGAACTTGGAGAAATATTAAACCTCCCTCAACAACAAGATTCAATTATATTTTGCTTAAAGTTAAAGTTACAACTTTTTTCAAACATTTAAAAAGTGATTTTAGGAATGTATTTAGCAAGTTACAAAACTGAAATGATACTTTTAGACATTTAGATGTACTGGATGAATGAAGAAGCCACACCCACTGAACTCAAGCTAGCCTTGTTTGCATAAATCAAATCAAATTTTATTTGTATAGCACATTTCAGCAGCAAGGCATTTCAAAGTGCTTAACATCATATCAAACACAAAAACACAATGCAACATAGAATTAACAATCAAAACAGAACATTAAGTCAAGTTCCATCAATAAATTTGTAATTGATTACATTTCAAATACAATTCTAAACAAGTGGGTTTTTAGTCGAGATTTAAAGGAAGTCAGTGTTTCATCTGTTTTACAGTTTTCTGGATGTTTGTTCCAGATTTGTGGTACATAGATGCTAAATGCTGCGTCTCCTCGTTTGGTTCTGGTTCTGGGGATGCAGAGCAGAACCAGAAGACCTGAGAGGTTTGGAAGGTTGATACAACAGCAGATCTTTAATGTATTGTGGTGCTAAACCATTCAGTGATTTATAAACTAAAAACAGTATTTCAAAGTCTAATCTTTGAGCTACAGGGAGCCAGTGAAGGAACTTTAAAACTGGTGTTATGTGTTCTTTCTTCCTGGTTTTAGTGAGAATACGAGCAGCAGCATTCTGGATCAGCTGCAGCTGTTTGATTGATTTGTTGGACAGACCTATGAAGACGCTTTTGCAGTAATCAATGCAACTGTAGATAAACGCATGGATGAGTTTCTCTAGATCTGGCTGAGACATAAGTCCTTTAATCCTGGAAATGTTCTTCAGGTGATAGAAAGACGACTTAGTACCTGTTTTTATGTGGCTCTGGAGGTTGCATAATGCAATATAATGTAGTGTAATAACATATCTTTGTCATTATGGTTTTATACATGACTTTTTACAAGCCAGCAAAATTTGATGCAAAATTAAGTCCACCCTGCACAGGTTATCAGCCTATCTTAGGAACACAGCCAGGGGCAATTTTTTTTCTCTCTCTACTCTCAATATGATTATTCAAGTATAAACAGTGTGAATCACGAATCAGTGAGACTTGAGACAACATTTAAGAGGGGTTTTCACATTTTCTCGCTAAAATCTTTTAAAGGAAATAATTCATTTAAACTAAACTAAGAAACCTTTGATTTGTGTCCATTACAGGATGTCACGAAACAATCAAAATTCCAGCATCCATCAAAGTACATTGATTTATCTTATAGACTATAAAGAAATACAGACATTTAGATGTACTATATGGGATACTACTCAAGGAAGATGCAATTATTTTTAAATCAAGTCAAAGAATTATGGAGGAAAAGAATGTTGAAAACCATGTTTAAAATTTCCTTCCATTTCTGAGTTGTTAGTTCTCAAGTTTTGAATGGAGTTTGCAGTGCGAAAGCGAAGAGGAATTGGTCAAGACTGAAAAACTGGCATGTCTATTTTTAAGAAACAAGCTGGACAAAGTGACAGTGATACAAAAGTTTTGTTATTTTGATATATCACACTGACATGCAGCTGTAAGTTTTGTATAATTAGCATTCTTCTAAATTATTTATTTGACACAATTAAATGTACGTTCATAAAATTGTATCCTAAATGCAAACAGTAAGATGGAGAGAAAAAAAAAGCAAGAATAATAAATAAATAGGGAAAGTTAGTTGGGAAGTGGAGGGAAGACCCGCCAAAGGGCTTTAGAGTTTTATTTTCCAGGGAAGACCAGGAAATTAAATATTACAAAATCTATCTTCAAAAGACAAACACAATGTTGTAGAATGAAAGATAACTTGAATTCTTTACCTTAATATATTGGCGTTACTACATTAATAAAACTGTTACACTTTATCAAACAGTATCTGCCATTTTACCAAACTTTTTTTTTGTTTTTTACAATAAACCACTGAGCCATGCTTTTATAATTTTAATACATCTTATTTTTTTCTTAGAAACTGAGTTAACTCCCTTTGAGTTAATTTGAGAACTTGATGACAAAACTGAGCTGATTAGTTACAAAAATTGACGCAGTTTATCTGATTTCACCATACCAGACTCAAAAAGTTTTAAAAACAAGACACATTTATGGAGTATTAAATCTCAACTTAAAATCTCTGTCTGTTTTAAACTGTTCAGTGAACACCTCAGACCTCCACAGCCTTCGCCTGTCTCCTCTCACGACCCGTCCTCTGCACCCATAATTCCCCGCTCCGGGACAAGATGGAAGAAAGCAGCGACCGCCGGAGAACAATGTTTTGGCAATAAAATCCCCTCAGCGGCGAATACGGACAGAATATAGGCACGTTTGAAACCAGCTGCGGTCATGTGTAGGTGAGTGGGAGGCTAAACTGAATTTTGTTTATGTCGAGCGTGGCGCCTTTGTCGAGATTTAGGCGAACAATTGCGTGGCTAAGCGCAAACAGGAGATGCACGGAGTCGCAGCATCATTGTTTCTGTTGCATGGGCCCTAATGCGGCTTTCAGACGGGGCAGCTAAGGAGCTAACCTGCTAGCTCGTGGCGGCTTGATTGTTATAAACACAACTCCCCCTTGCCGAAGTGAGTAGTATTATTCTGCTCGGTGTTTTAGAGCTCAAAGCTACTCGGAGCCCAATCGGTAATGAATATTTCGCTAGTTGGATTTATCCGCTGGTAATTACAGCTAAAGTTAGCTATCAATAAATAGAGCGCCAGAGCTGCTCGCAGCCAGACAGATTTGATTTCACGGGCGTCATCAAAGCTGGGGAATTGGAGAATGAGCAATACGTGCCGCAGACATAACTTCAAAGCAAACGTGCTATTTCAACCATTTAAAAAAATAAAATAAAATGCAAAAATAAGCCACTATTTTCCACGGTTTGTTCAGCTGATCTCTGACTTGTATAATATTGTTTTCTCAATGGGTTAATAAACGTGTGAATCGCATTAAATCACGAGTCCTATTTTAGCCTTAGCTAGCTTAGTAGCAACTCCAGGTAACATGCTAAAACGTTACAATGGTGATTTTAAATCGATTTTATAGACTACATTTAGATATATATGTGGTGTATTTATTTTAAAAGTTAGCCCTGGTTCATTCGAACGATATAAATTGGTTTTGGGGGTGATTGGATTAGGTTGTTTTGGTTGAGGACGCAGAGATGCTTTGATTGTCTCATTGTAGCACGCTAACTATGCTAACTAGCTGGCTAACTATTATGCATCACAAAAGCTCATCCGTTTTCTGTTGAATGCGGCGTCGCGTAGCCAAATGGTCAGCAGGTCTAGACTAAACAATAAATTCTTACGTCGACTTTTCCTCTCTACGTGTTTAGCTACACGTCTCACTCAAAGCGACCGGAATGCGCCTGTCTAATATAACCCCGAAATGTATCCCCAGATTTGACCTAAATATTGTTTTGTTTTAGGGCGAGTGGGCTGAAGCGATTAAACTGCGAGCGTTATCTAGTCAGCCTCTTGACCTTTTGCATTTATATATAATTTCCAGTTATAAGGGACTTGTTTTTGCTTCTTTCAAAGTGCGAAAACAAAAGGGATGCGTTTTTAAAAGCTGTATCGATACCAATTATATTTTGGCTACGGCCCAAATCGCATGTGGTGCTGAATTTGAAACAATACGAGATGGATAAAACAGCTCAGATGTTTTATCTTTCTCTACGTCATTTTAATTAAGAGACGTAATTTTAAAGCTACTATTTAATAATAAATACATATGTGTTTATTATTTGTTAAAAGCTTGACATTTTCTACTGTCACATAATGTAGATAGTGCCACTTCCATATGTATGGTTATGTGATAGGTTATTTCATAAGGTGTTTTAGCATTTACATTGTATGTATTTAAAAAGCAAACATACATTAGTAAATATTTTTGAGGTTTTGCGTTTATTCCATTGTGATGATCAGGCCTGGCTATCTACTATTTACACAATGAAGATCATGCAACCTATCAGCACATTTCAGCTTTTAGTTTTATTTTCATCAGTATTTTTAAATTAAGAGCTGCACAATAAATTAAACCAACATCGCAGTATCAAGTTGTGTGACTATCACTGTTGCAAAGGGTTACTTGTTACTTGTATTTAATTTCACTTATTATATCCTGGCCAATAATATCCCTGGTCAGTTAAATTGACTCCACTGCTCTGGAAGGCTAAGCCAGAAGAAGGTTGAAGTCTATATTGGTTACATTGCAATAATACAAAGTTATAATAACACTGTAATTACATGTTTTTCCTTATATTATATTGTCTTAGATGTCTTTTTTTAGAGATCTGTGAATCATTTTCAATCTATGGTTTTTATTGCTCTTTAATTCACAGATAAAACATTTGTCTTTAATAACTACAAGTAACATTTTATTTATCTCACCTCCCGTGAGTGGCTATTATTAAAAAAGAGCGTGAGACACTACATTTTAAAGAGAAAACTGGACATTTTAGGCTACTTGAGCCTCTTATTAGCAGTTAGCATGAGCAGCTTTACCAAAACAGCAATCTGTGTGTAGTCCTTAGTGAGCCATGTTTTAACTTTGCTCTATTCTATTCAGACTTATTAATTTCTTAAAGTCTTGTTCTCTCTTGCAAACAAGCACTGACCACAAGGTGTTGGGAAAAAAACAAACACAAAAACAGATTTTCTTTTTAAAATACTTCTGGCATCTCTGTTTGACAAAATATCAGATTTTTTAGTATCCTGCTGACTGGTTGGTTAGGGTGCTAATCAAGGGCTAATCAAGAGCTAATCAAGCTGAAAATCATCTGATTTAATTCACTAGCTGGTGTCGTGGTGAGTCTCAAATTGTGACTTTTCTCCAGTCATGACGGGGTGTGTTTCAGTGGTCTAAGCAGAAGAAATTGAAGTTGAGATTAGGAGTTAAAAATATATGAGATTTCCCAACGGTTCGTTTCCTTTACATTGTTTTTTGTCACAAAGGTGGTCTGCTTGTTTTGACTTATTCTCATTTTTTAACAAAACAGAGGACTTTATGTTTTACGTACTTCCTTTAAATAACCGAAATGCTTGCAATTTGAGGTGCTAAGAACTCAACTAATGGAAATGTTGCTTTCAATTTTGTTTTCTATACTTGTCATATCTGTTTTTATTAAGTCTTTTATTTAATTTTTTTTGTCTGTCGTCTTTTGCAGAATGGTCTCCTCCTGCATTCCTCACTAGATTAATTACCCTCCTTCTCCCCCCTGGCACAAAGTAAATCAACACCATGAGTATTATTCAAGACAAGTTAGGTAATGAGTTTCTGCGCAATGGAGGCATGGACCCCAATTTTGCTCCAGGTATGCTTATGTTCAGCCACTTGCCGCCGGTCACCAGCTTCACGCGGCTGGCATCGCAGTCGGTCATCGGCGAGCTTCCCCAAGAGATGATCCTGAAAAAAGAGCGAGATTCGCCGCCGGAACACCAAGGCCCCGTCGCTGCCAGCACGGGCGGCTTCCTCCACAGCATGGGCATTAAGCAGGAGCGGCTGAGCGAGCTGGACTATCGGATGCCCCTCTACAGCGGGGGCGGAGGAATAGGGGTCAACTGTCCTGGAGGGGGCACGGGGAAAAGCAGCACTGACATGCCCGACATGTCGTTCGGCAACCAGCACCAAAATCACCAGAACATGCTACTGCATGACCTTAGCCTCAGCAATGTTCGCTCCTTGGGAGAACAGGTAAGCAGCAGCAGCTGTTCTGGCTTTAAATAATAATTTTCTCTCCTGTGGTTCTTCTTTTCTATTCAGAAGTAGTTTAAGTGTGCTTTCTTAAAAAAAAAAAGAAAGAAGAAAAAAGCCGGTTTTTGTTTTTGTTTTCAGATGCCTGGAAGACCAGGTAAAGAGCCAAAAGAGTCCTCAGGTAGAAGAGGCCGGAGGAGCAATGGGGATGGGCAGGGAGGCAAAGCACGGAGGAAACGCAACGATCCGTCAAAGGTTAATTCCTGATCTTTCCCCTTAACGCAATTAAAGCTGATCTGAAAAGGAACTGAGATTTTCAAAAATTTAGACTCAGAACGGCGATGGTGGAAAGATCCATTTCAATTAAAGGTGTCAGTTTATGGAACAACCTTGACATTGAGATAAAACAATTTAAAACTCTTTATGCATTTAAAAGACATTTGAAAATCATTCTAATGAAGTGATCTGGCATTAAATAAGCTGATGTTTGTTGTGTACTTTTGTTTTTGTTTATTTGGAATATTCCTGTAATAGCCTTCTAAGTCGAATAGCTAATTTCAGATAAAAGTTTAAACTTCTTTCTGCTTGTTTTTATTCATGAAGAAGAAGAAAAAAAAATCTATGTTTTTGTATTTTCTCTAGGCTATGATGTTGGATGGGGATGGAGCTTGCCTTTCCCCAAACTCAAAACCACATATCTGTGAGCACTGCAACGCTGCTTTCCGCAGCTCCTACCACTTACGTAGACATGTGCTCATACACACAGGTGAGACTTTCTCTTCTTTATGTCGTCTCTTCTTTATTGCGATGAAACAAACACTAAAAAAGATTTTCTTTTTAAAAAGCTTGTAGCATCTCTGCTAAAATATCAGATGAGTGAATGAAATAAAAAATAAAATGAAAGTATTTACAAGAAGATACTTGCAAAAATTTTGTAACTGAATTTCTTGCAGTTCTTAGACACAGTTCTTGCAGTGTAAGAACTGTAAGAATATTGCAGTTCTTACACTGAAATATTTATCAGGTCTTGTATTTAAAAAAATATAGAAGCTACAGAGAAAACATTCAGATGAACAGCAGATGTTTTCAGATCACTGTCTCTGATCTGTTAGAGGCTGCTAAGCCTGAGCGACACACCCTGTTCTATCAAAGGATTTGATGGTAAAATGATTAGAACCATAATAACAGAGTTTGATCATAAAAAACAAGGTGTCTGCTCATAACACTTTGTATTTCTGCGATGAAAGTCTGTAGTCGTCACTTGGGACCAGACATGCACTGATGACTCAATCGTTACTCACGTATTTCTCACCATCTTAGTCACTCTCTTTGCTGGGAACTCTTCATTTGATTATTTGAATCTGACCTCATAAAAGGCTTAAAGGATTAGTCACACTTTTATTTTTGGCATTTTGTTCACTTCTGTGCTAAAGTCTTTTACCACCAATATTTTTTTATTTATTCCAAATCAGCTCTAATTGACTCCAACTAAAAAAAACAAAAAACATTTTTAGAATTATTTTGGTTATGGTTAGTTTATTATTCAATTGGTGTGTATTTATTCATGATGTTTGCTTAATATAACAAAAATTGACATAAATATGCAAATTTGAGTCTAGCAAAATGTCTAGGATCTTCATACCTGATTTTAATGAATTAAGATTATCTTTATGCAGCAACATTTGCATATTTTTAGATTAGTCTTTAATCTATAATTAGGCTTTTACATACAAAACCCAAGTTATTATTTACAGACAAAAGAATAGTTTAATCAAGAATCAATTGGAAGTTGCATGTTTAGCTACTTACTAACAATTGTGCACAAAGCAGATTTTTACCAGTGACTGTTTATGTGCTAAATATCAAACTTTTGTAATATATTTGCACCACCAACATGTTTACTGAAGGTTTGTGGTATAAATAATATTACTTTGTTTATTCAAAAGTAATAGATGGATAGATGGGATTTGTTACATGTAATGCACATGTGATAAAATTCATCTAATCAGAAACAAGTTATTGAAGATGGATGTTTTATCTTTATTTAAAAAATATATTTTAAGCTTTTTTGACATTTTTGTTTGAATTCAATTAAATGTGTTTTTATGAAATATTTTGTTGAACTTATGAAATTTAGTAAATTGCCCATATAAATTGACAGTTTTAAATCAAATAATGTGTTGATTTTATATTTAAATCCTACAAGCCAAAGAATCTCCCAAGATGAAACATCAAATATTGCAAAATATCCCAATTTGAGTAATACAAAAATACCTGTGTAATTTCAATTCTCTTTGCAAAAATGTCCTTTTTTTTCTTTGGTTTTAGCCTCTTATTGGGTATTATTTTATATTGTGTGGAAATGTTTTTGTTCTTGATTGTACAGGTGAGAGGCCTTTCCGTTGTAGTCAATGTAACATGAGCTTCATTCAGAAATACCTTCTTCAGCGGCATGAGAAAATTCACAGCGGTGAGTCAGTTATTTAATTTAGTGAGATGTATCGCTTCATGCCATGATCTTGGCTGAAGTAACCGATTCTGACACTGCTGCTGTTATCGTTCACAGGGGAAAAACCTTTCAGCTGTGACCAGTGTAACATGCGCTTTATCCAGAAGTACCACATGGAGCGACACAAAAGGACACACAGCGGCGAGAAGCCTTACCGCTGCGATACATGCCAACAGGTAAAATACCTCCATATTTTCTGTTTTTAAAGGCCCAGTATTGCGTAAAATCAACTTTTATTCATTTAAAAAATGTTATTCCCGCATCAAAAACATACTTTGATTATTTTATGCATGTTTGAGAAATCCTTTAATCTCCCTTTGCAACCTTTCATCTGTCCAAAACACGTCTTTCCCACTCGGCTCTTTCAGACTAGCCAGCAGCTAATAGCAAACACCTGGCAGAGCATCAGCTGAGCTCATTATGCAAGCTATTTCTGAGTGCAGCGCTGGTAAAAAAGAATGCTAAAGGGTTAATACAGGAGCCATGTTGTGATGACTTCCTGTTGGAGCCCAAATTTCAAGGCGTTAATTTACAAAGTCAAATGTTTTTCAAGCTATATTTGATACATACAGCATTTTTATCTCTGATGTCAACATGGTTACATTATAATGCTATAAAATTATACTATGTTGTTGATGTGAAACACATAAGTCTGCCCTTTTAAATGCTAAGTTCTGATGTTAGGCTAGTTGGTTGAATCGTTTAGTTTTATCCATTATTATTTTTAGTTTTCACGTCTAAACTTAGTCTGATTTTGTTTCTTTCAGTTTTTCTCAAGAACAGACCGGTTACTGAAGCACAAACGGACTTGTGGAGAAGCCATAAAAAAGGGTCTAGATCCAAGCATGCTGGAGCTCAGTGAAGCAGAGCTAGGCCAAGGCAGCTATTCACTCTCTCAGGGAAACTCAACCACCTCCGGACGAAAGAGGGCAAAGTCCAAAAACGGTGAAGGTGGCGAACGCAAGAAGAAAAAGAATGCCCCAGCAGCAGCATCGTCTGGGGGGATGGCCCGCGACCTGGGCCTGCAGGACTTCAGCATGGAGCACCCCTCAGGTTCTGATCCCACCATGCAGGGGCGCACCCCCAAACTGGTCTTCAAGAAAACTGGACGCAAAGGGCTAGACAAGGGCCTCCTGTCCCTGGAAGATGGTGCTGATGGGCAGAAACTGTTGGGCCAGAAGCCGGACGCCATGGATCACGTGGATGGTTCTGCCCTTGACAACATGGCTCTACTCCAGGGACCTGGGGGCAGCAAACCCGGTCCCACCACCAGCAGCAACTACGACGATGCAATGCAGTTTGTCAAAAAGCGGCGCTATCTCCACGCGGTCAACAACGACTACGGCGCCGGCTCGCTTCACATGACGTCCCAGGGTAACAACGTGATCCAGGGTTCCCTGGGGCCCGAGCCCACCCTGGCCATGCTGGACTCCTCGTCGCTGGAACTCAAACACGACAAATCAGGCATTCCAGACGAGGTGCTGCAAAGCCTGCTCGACCATTACAGCCATAAACCAGAGGGAACCCACCATGATGTGACCTTCGACTTGTCGGACCACCCGCACCATGTGGACCTCCAGCCAGCAGCGCCCGTCACCCCGGAACTGGAAGACGATTCTCCCAACGGCGGCGATAAAACAGCGGTAATGAGCGAGTACTCAAAGTTCCTCCTTCAAGCCTTGGAGCGCACCAGCCATAGTGGACCCTTCCCCAGCCTCGGCCCAACGGGTCCCTTCCCTCTTCTGTCCAGCAGCTCCAGCCCCACGGGGCCCCTGTTCTCCGACAAACACGCATACAGCACCTCGCCTCTGGATTGCGGCTACCCGCCTGCGGTGTCCTCTCCTCTGCCCATTGCCCCGCCTTCGTCGGCTTCCTCTTCGTCGTCCTCCAAGTCCCACTACGGGATGCTGGTGGGGTCCCCCTCTCAGGCGGGCTACCACCTCACCCTGGAGTCCACCAGCCACCAGCAGCTGACTCCGTCTCAGGAGCTGACCGAGCAGCTGGAGAAGCAGCACTCCCCGGGGACCTTCACCCTACCGCCCCAGGAGCTCACTGCCACTGCCGAGGGCGCCAAGGGGCCACAGTCGAAGGCCGGAGGGAGCGCGGCGGCCTCCAACGGCTCAACCTACCCCGACCTGTCCCCGCTTAACCCCCCTAAAGAAACCACGTACCAGATCGAGAACTTCGCCCAGGCCTTCGGCTCCCAATTCAAGTCCGGCCGGCGGACCCCTCTGAGCTACGGCAGCGACCCGGGAGCAGAGGTGGAACACAGAATACGGACTCCGGTGTCAGAATTCTCAGGGTATACCAGCTTGTTAGCTGATGTCAGTGAGCCAGTGAGTACAGGATCAAAAACCCCGACAAGCCAAAGTTTCAGATAAGGGTCAGACGAGGTGAAGCCTGTAAGCGGGGCCATTTTCTGTTTCTTGTTTTGGTCGCTGTCCACCCGGCCCCCGCACTCGCTCCAATTTAGTTCCTGTAGCAAAGTTTTTGTTTTTATGAACACTGCCATTAAATGTTAATACAAAATGACCAGGGAGGGTCTTCTATGGCCTCAAAATGCAATTTTTTAAGATATTCTCATTTTTATCATGTAGTCGCCAATGTTTTTGTTTAAGAGTAGTGATTTTTGATATGAACGTATCGTAGATTTAAATGTAATTTAAAAAAAAGTTTAGAGGGTAGCTATTAACTTGCTTGTTTTATTTTTTTCCTCCTTTTTCTGATCTATTTGTGATTTTTTTTTTTTTTATCAATCATACCATTGTAAAGTAATGAAAAATGTTGATGATTTCAATAATAATAACATTGTGTCAGGGAAAGGCCCAGAATTCAAATGGCAAAAAAAGTATATATTGTCTGTTACAAGAAACATATAAACTCAGGAAAATAGGCGAAATTGTGTAATAAGACTTTGTATTATGAGATGCAATTAGCACAGTTTTTACAGGCGTATTTTGAGACTACAAAGCTTTTTTCTTGTCTTATTTAGTTTTTTATTTTGTTACTTGTCAGAACAACAAAATTTACAATACACGGTAATGTTCGGTTTGTACTGCGCATAGCTTTGTCGAGATTATGGTACTGTTGTCTCAACGTGAAGACATTCACATTTCTTCTGAGATCCACGTCTACATGAATTTCTATCAGCTGTAGCAGCCCGCTGCGTTTCACGTGGCACGCTTTTTTAAAAAGACGTTTCAACATTACTGAGTATTGTAGCATCAGGTGACTCATTTCTATCCAGAAGTAGCTGCAGGATGTGACGAGCGTCGGACAGTGATCTTTTTATCATGCTGTTTAGTTTTTGTTTTTTTGTTTGTTTTTTTAAAAACAAGTCACCACTTTTCTACTCCACTCCTTGCTGTTCCTGTTTTTGTGTCAATGGAATCAAACAAGCACTTTTTTAAAGAAATCATTGGAAACAACAATAACCCATTCAATTTGCATATGTGATACGTGATTATTATGCTAATGGTTATTGCTATTTTTTAAGAGGAGAAAACTGTGAATGGGGAGGGAGGGCGGGTTACTGGGGGGGTCGGCCGAGTGATTTGTAAAGGGCGGCCGTGGGCATTTAAGCGTATTTTTGTTGCTTTTTTTGTTTTAAAGGGTGGGACTTCTTTATTTTTCTTTTTATGATTTTGTTTTGCGGTTTTTCGGGTGTTGTTGTAAAAAGATGATTTGCCATAATGTTTGTTATTCAATATTTTGAGAGTACCTCTTTGTATTTAAGTGTTTTTGAGAGTCGGGCTGACATGCTGGATCCCTTATATTGGTATGTTGGTTGCATACCCAAACCCTTCTATTTATTTACCAATTGCATCACTCAAACAAACTCTGTAGCAGATCCTTTTAGGCAAATAATCACGGACCTACACCTACTCCTCTTTGTTTTCTTTTCTTTTCCTTTTTTTCCCCCCTTGAGTCAAAAGAAACGCAGTCCAGAAACAAAGTTAAGTTCAATCCACATCTCCCCAACCCAAAATGCAGCCCTGCACTCACAAGAATAAACAATGGCCTTCTTTGTCTTCCTTGGCTAAAGCCAATCTGTCCGGCAGCCAGGGTTGATATTTAATTTAGTTGATTTCCTGTGAGCCGTCGCCCCCTCCCCTCCCCTCCCCTTCCTTTTCCCACGTCTGTGAGCGCCACAGCTTCACCGGAGACTTCGAAGCTGCTCAGATCACACTGAACAAAGACCGACTGACCAGCAACGTCACTCCAAACACACTATGCTTTCAAAGAGACAAAAAAAAAAATGAGTGAATGAGATGGAGGGGAGAGAAAAAAAAAAAGACAAAAAGATTGACCTAAATATACCTCATATCATTAAAGCGTTAAAAAAAAAAAAGCAGGGACGCGTTTTATGTATGTAGTGAACATATTTGTAGTATAGGTTCGACATATTGTATAATCATTTAACACTGCCTGTGTTTACAATTTTAGAGCAAACAACTCATCAAAATGCAAATGTATTATTTTTGTTTTCTGTAAAAAAAATAAAATAAAAAATACCATCCACACCAAGCAGTGTTGAATTATAGATGCCTCATAGAACATTCATTCTTCTCATTATATCCCTTATTTTTGTTACTTGCCATAATGTGTTTTGATATGATCTCTAGAAGGATATTGTTTACAAAAATGTACAAAAACACTAAAAATCTGTTTTGTTTTTCCAGTATGCATGAAAACATTTTGTACGGATTTTTTTTCTGTCACCTCAATACCAAATTTTTGTAGCAGATGCCCCGCAGTTCCTTTGTCTTATTCGTTCTAGTCCCCTTGTGTTATGATTTCCCAGGCTGTACCTGTTATTGAGATGAACGGATTAGACCAGAAAAGCCAATAAAACTTTTTGTTACTAAAGTTGTGGGTGATGTGGTTTTTTTTCTTTCTCATAAGAGGTTTGTTTTATAGAAAAAGCACTTGGATAAATCGGAACTGGAAGTTGTTTATATCCCTCAAAGATTTAGGTTTAAAGTTATTTACCGTAACTTTACTAAAATGTAAAGTGATCCAGAAAGAGACTCTGTCAATCTGAGGAGGAAGCTAAAGATTAAGTTTATGGTAACACAAAATGAATGGAAATAAATATATTTTTTCCCCCAAAATAGTTTCTTTGGACAGATGCACGTCTCACTCCATAAGTGTCTCTAGTCCTTTTTATTTTTAAGACCAACTGAAAGCAAAAAATATATAAATCAAACTCCCAAATTTGCCAAGTGTTTTTGTGTTAAAACTTGTAAAATAGAGATTAGGTGTCATTAAAAAAAGACTTTTTCCACTGTATCCCTTCATGTATTAAACTTTACTACCATAAGATGGCGCTGTTTTATTACCATGTTCACTATAATCTGCAGAACAACGTAAGCTTGAATGGAAAAATAGTCTTAAAATTAATCAATTTAAGTGCCCATTTTGCAGATTGCATAAGTGGACTCAGTAACAGTGGTTAATTGCTGCAGTTTAATGAAGCATTACAAGAATGCTACTTTTTGCTTCACTTTAGTGTTGATAGGTTTTAGAAAACATGTTCTCATGGTAACGGAATAAAGTCCAACCTCTTGTGTCGTGTCTATGCAGCCTCTATAAACACAGGCCCTAAAAGAGTGAAAAAAATGTTTTTGGTCCGTTTACTGAGCAATTGTGTCTCCCCCCTGCACTTATATTCACTTTCTCATTTTAATGAATCATAATATTCCTCACACAGACTGACTGGTTCTAAATTAGTCAAATTGGATGGTTAGAAGTTTTATTGCTGTGTATCACATGTCCAACTGTATTACCTCCAATATACCTGTAGATTAAAATGAACTAAATTTTCCTGCTTGCTGTACTAATTTGAATAACTTTACTGATCTGCAGTAAGTAGTTCAAGCAAATAAGGTGCAGTAAAAATTTACCCTAGTAGAGATTTCTTTTGTTTTATGAGAAGTTTTTTATGCCCTCCTTAAATGTTTCAGATCATAAAAACAATTTCACAGAGTCTGACTTAATACAAAGAGGATTTTTGAAATAACTGAGAAACACAGTTTGAAAAACATTTTTTGAAAAGCAAAACACCAAAACACCAAAACACCACATTAGAAAAAACCAACTTAAATTTTTTTAAGTCATGGCCGGGTTATAAACATCTTTTGAATGAGAGTAAATATTTAAAAAGTAGAGAAAACATGAAATAGTGATGAGACTTTTAATCAGCTAATCATCATCAACTCATACAGGAGGTCACAAAGAACCCAGACACAAAATCCAACACACTATAGGCCTCACGTGCCTTTATTTGAATTATAACACACACGTTTATTTGTGAAAAAATACCTCAACATAGCCTCCAAAAACCACTACTAACCAAAAAAATTAATTTTTGATTATTCCAAATACTTTTGAAAAGATATTCTCTGGATTTATGACTAGAAAAACATTTTTGGAAAGTGTATTTCTTGCATCTGGAATAAAAAAAAATTCATAAAAATAACACCATACCTTCAGTGAGGCATGGTGGCGTTAGTATGATGATCTGTGATTTATTTACTTCCTTGGCCTTTGTAGACTTGACTTTGACTTGAAATTGTGAGTTTTTCTCTCAAGAAAATCCAAAAGAAATCCGATAATCACTACAGTCAGATTAAGCAAACTCTAGTAGCACAAAGAATTGAACTCAATGTGCTGTTTGATAATTAGCATTAAGTGGCATGTATGTGTGATTGAGTTGAAATAAGTTTCTGTGAGGTGCCTCACTGCGACATTTGTTGCGAGGTGGTGCTATAAATAAACTGAATTTACTTAAACCGAACAGTTAAAATGCTAGGATAAATAACATTATGATTAGATAGTTCACCTTTAAATGCAATATAAAAACTAAATGATCTTCTTGGAAGAGCCTAGTCAAAGTTCAGACAGAAATAAGTTTGTCCTTGGTCGAATTAATACACAGTAATGTAGCCCGAATGTCCTCTAAAGTGACGTAAAAGACTCATTGGCAGTAATGGAAAATATTTGATGATAGTTGTTACCATCAATACACAACCAGTTATTGGCCAAACCCATTTTGGGCTCAAACAAGCAAATTAATCTTTTTATTAACCTCTCAATCTTCTTCTCGTGTTTCTTCTTTCACTACAGAGGCTCTGACTTCCGGGTCAAAGGCCTTTAGGAAAAAGAGGAGTCCGGACAGTTTTCGCTCACCTGTTATCAGCCTCCCTCCCTCTTCACAAACATGGTGTTCTTAGCTTAATCACTGCTGTCGTCATGCAGCTGCCTCGCTGCCAGGAACAGAGCTGCTGGGCAGCATTATAAGGAGAACACGTAAATGGATGTGACTTTGGACTTCCACTTGTCAGGAGGGGCAGTTATTGCTGTGTGATTGCTCTCATGTTGACACTCCACCAGGTGATAAAACCTGAGGGTAAAACTGTTGCTGAAAGTTCTGGACGCAAGATTGGGAAACATGTTTCCTCTGAAGTGTAACAGATGGTATTTTGTCAGCAGTGTAACATCTAAAGTGATATAAAAGACTCATCAGTAATGGCAAAGAGTCATTACTCATGTTCATGTTTAAGGCAACATGAACTGTGTCCCAAATGTCATCAATATAATTTCTAAGTAGTTGGTCTGTTGTACATGAAGAGTGCAGTCACTAGTGTAAAGGTTTCCATTTCACAACAACCTAATAAAACCTTCATATAAACACAGTGCAGTGACTCTTGGAAAACTGATATGCATCACTTTAGGGTTTTAGGATAAGAAAACTCCAGATTTGATGTTTTACTGTGGTTTTAAACTGTGGTGACCCACAAGGCCACACATTGTTGAAGTTGTCTAACAGTGGTATTAACTGTGTTGTGAAAAAATAAATACATTGCTGTGAAACATTTATGGTTGCAAAAGAAAGTCTTCAGTTTTTCCCTTTATTGTCAACCAGAATTGTTTTTGATCATCAAAAAATATATTTTCAAAGAAAATCTGCATAAGTACAGAAAGCATTTTTTAAAAGAATGAACAGATAAATAACAGATAACAGTTGTTGAAAGGAAAACATGATTTCCCCCCTTGTTAAATCATAAAATAACTGTGTTAACAGTTCTGAGAAAGCTGATTTTAATTAGTCAGACTCAGACCTGAATATTACCAAACTTCTAGTGTTGAGAAATTGTTTGAATAGAACTGGTCTGAGAATGTGACGTAGGCTAAAAAATCTCAAAAACCAGTACAGTATGCCCCTATCTAAAAACATCCAAGAACACATGCAAAAAAAGGCATTGACATCCATCAGTCTGAAAGGGCTACAAGCCATTTCTGAGGTTTTTGAACTCCAACATCCACCAGTGAAAGCCAATATTCAGAACTTCAAAAACCAAGGAACAGTGAAGAATTGGCCAACCTACCAAAGTTACTCCAAAAGAGCATTAACAACTCTTCCTGGAGGTCACTAAAGAACCCAAAACAATGACTTGTCAGCATCTAAAGTTTTGAAAGCTTCATTTGAATGACTTGAGATCAAAGTTCATGATTTGCCAGTAAGAAGCAGCCTGGGCAAAAACTGATGTCTACAGAGCTTTAAATGTTGGTCATGGTCCTTCTTTGACCTCCTGGATGAGAAATTGATGTGCTATTACAGAGAATTTGGTAGGTCTGTCACTTCTTACCACTGTTCCACTGTACCACTGGCTCTTTGGAGTTATGAAGCCCTAGAAGTGGATTTTGAACCCTCTCAAGCAAAATAGAAGCTAATAATTCAGTTCCTCGTCTGTCAGAAGTCCACAGGTATGTCTTTTCTTATCAGAGACAATCCCCACTTTATTGAGACTAATGGAATCAGCACTGTGTTAAAGTGTCTATAGAGGCCTGACAGAGAAACTGTGAAACTCTGTTCATGCCCTTCAAACGATAAAACACTTATAAAATTGTTAAAGTTATACAATGAAAAGATTAGATAAGGATCTAACGCCTTCATTCATTGGCAAAGTCCATGATAACAAATTAAATTTCTGTTTTGTCCAGATTAAACTGATAATCTCAGATATTTAGAAAAGGCATAGTACAATAGAATAGAAATATCCCTTATTGTCCCTCAGTGGGGAGATTCCAGTGCAACAGCAGCAAAGTGACAGGCAGCCAAACGTGTAAGTTAATACAAAGATGAGAATACAAAAAATATAAACAAAACAGAATGAAGATTAAAATAAAGAACAAAATTTCAACATAAATAGTGTGAAGTTATTAAAAATAACGTACGCCATCCAAAGGAATGTGCAAAGGAGAAGGTTAGTTTAAAAAAAAAAAAAAAAAAAAACTAAATGTGTATTTGCACATTAAAAGACAAAATATTTACAATAAGTGTCAATAAAAACTTGCAACAACAGAAAAATGCCGATACCAGCATGACAATAGCTATGGATTAAAATGCAGTTTTGCATCTTTTACCAACATAGCTGTGATAATCAATAGTATGTCTCCCAGTGATCCATTTTACCTTACAATGAGTCAATTTAAAATGCTTTGGACCTAAATTAGAGCCTTGCAGAACACCATTGTTTACCATTATTTATTGTTTTTAACAAGTAGAAGCTACACTACTTGGCTTTACAAAAAATATTTCAGCATCTTATTCTGACATATAGGCTATTACAGCCAGAAAATGATTGATACAACGAGGCAAATGAAATAATATATGACCGTTAAAATCAAATGTCCTTTACTGTTGTTCTCGACACCAAAGTAGAGTTTAGTTTGCTAATTTTGATTCCTCTCAAACTTAGCTCTTAATGAGAACCCAGATACTCCATCCATCCATCCATCCATCCATCCATCCATCCATCCATCCATCCATCCATCCATCCATCCATCCATCCATCCATCCATCCATCCATCCATCCATCCATCCATCTTCTAACATCCTTGTCCCTTAGTGGGGTCAGGAGGGTTGCTGGTTCCTCTCCAGCTGACATTCTGGGCGAGAGGCGGGGTCACCCTGGACAGGTCGCCAGTCTGTCGCAGGGCAACACAGAGACAGACAGGACACACAACCATTCACACACACACACACACACACACACACACACACACACACACACACACACACACACACACACACACACACACACACACACACACACACACACACACACCTACACACACACACACACACACACACCTAGGGAGAATTTAGAGAGACCAATTAACCTGACAGTCATGTTTTTGGACTGTGGGAGGAAGCCGGAGAACCCGGAGAGAACCCACCATGCACAGGGAGAACCCAGATGCTCCCTTTAAGTGATTCTTTCTCCTAATTTTTCAAAATTTTCATCTTTTAATCCTGTCAGTTTGTGATGTTTACAATTCATCACCTTTTGAAAGCTGTGGGGAACAGACTTGCAACTTTGTCAAGGATAAACCTTCCCTAATGTCAGCATGATACGCAGAATAACTTCGAGTAATTTTGTGATGGTGATGTAAATGAGTATTTGAATGAGCGGGAAAAAAAAAAAGTTATCTTTTTTTCCACCACCACCTTAAATGACGTAGAAATGGTGTAAGAGTTTCATTTCCCACTTTATGGGCATCCATATTCTCAGTAAACAGTTGTTCAGTTGAGTTCATTCCAATTTTATACACGTTTTATTTAGGTATATTTTTATCTGTTTATACCTGTGATTGCCTCCTTTCACAACATAAGCCGTCTTAAAATCCAAGGTCAGGTTGATTTTACTGTTTCACTGGTAACTAAATGTCTGTGACGATACAGGAAGTAAGTGGGTCAAAATATCCTTCAGCGACAAAATTTTAAGACTTATTGTGAAAAAAATATATTAGTGATGATTTGCGATTGTATTCCAATTTAGATTATTAAATAAATCAAGCTTAAAAACATCTCAGTGTTAAGGAAGAACAGATGGGACAGTTATAAAAGCATTAAACAACTGACAAGGAATGTAATAGTTCCTCTGGTTTATTATTAACATCTGTCAGTAACCTATAAAGTCAAAGTCAGAGATACAGTATGTCTGTGAAAAGGAGTGAAACAGCATGAAGAACAAATCTGTCCTCAAAAGTCAGAGAATGCTTGTTTTTAGTAACCAGTTTTGTTGTATTGTCTCTTTGGGTTTAATTGTACAAATTCTCCAAACTCTTTGTACCGTCAAGGGCAAATAAACGTGATGTCTTGGATGCTCACCTTCAAAACTTATGTAGAGAAACTTGTTGAAACATTTTGCCTGTGCTGAACTGGGAGGATATTTTATAAACAAGTTGTTCTGCTCATTGTCTTTGATTGTCTAGTATGATGTATCATGCTTCTCTGAGGTTCATTACAAATTGCACATTTTTAAATCTCTACTTTGAGTCATTCTCTCAGGTAAGATAGCCAGTCAGAGAAATATCCGTTGTTATTAAACCTAAATTCATGAGAGCACATAAGGAAGCTTGTAATTTTAGGTAAGCTATAACTCTTTACATGACACCTTGTTCTAAAAATTATTTCAACTATATCCGAGTCTGGAAAAAAACTACAGATTCCTGTCTCCCCTCCCCTGCCTCAGGTATGAATCTTTATAAACTGCAGCTGTTTTGGCTTCAATGAAATAGTATTTGAAGCTCCTGAAGACAAAAAATTAACAATAAAATATGTCAATATAGTGAGAAATCTTTTCATTTTCATACACTTTGATGTGAATATAAAGAACTTGGTGAACTGCTTGGTCCAGATGAATAACTGTAGAGTGATTTAACATTTTTCTTGCTGTTTTTTTTAACCTAGCAGACATCAAGTGTGACAAACTCACCCTTTATAGCTTTCCTTCTACTGAGAGTGTTTTGGCCCATGTCTTCGACCAGTGACATACTTTCAGCTCTTCAGAAAATCTGTGCCAGAGACAGTTTATGATATTGGATAGCAATAAGGAAATAAAATTTAAAAAAAACATGGCCTCTGGGTTTTTTTCTGGAAGACATTTAGTGGCCAGCGACGCCCCAGGAGGCGTGGTTACTGATTAAAACTTCGCTGTCAGGCATGATTTCACATTCATCTTAGGCTCCCAACCTTTCAGGTGTCATCCACTCATAGGTTGTACTGTATTTTTGTGGGATTTTGACCTTATTTTATTTTTGGAACAATGGCTAACACATTGATTGTGACATTCCTCCTTTGTGTTGCTGGTAAGTAGTAATTCTTTTATATCCTATCTTTAAATCATCTCGGTTGGAAGTAGCTGTCAAGGGAAACATCTTTTTCTGTGCTAGCTTGATTATTTTGTGACGACGATGTTAAAATAGTGTCCGTTCTTTCATTAAAGCAGAAACAGCTCTAGTCTAGAAAGACTACAACAAAGAAGGTGAAGCAACAGTTTAACAGAAGAATTACATCTCTTACAAAATATTTCTCATTTTTTAGCTTGTAACTGAAATAACCCCCGACAACATATTGAACACATTCAAGGTTATTTTTTTAATTCAAGCAATGGCCTCAAATCGAAGGAATTTTAATTTATTTAAGGATAAAAATTAACAATAAATTGAATTTGCCTAATTTTGTTAAGGCATTTTACAGGTTTAATGTATAAGCAGCTATATTTATTTTAAAAATAGATAGTGTCTGAAAATCTGAAAGGGTTAACTCTTTAAGACGATACAGCTTCTGCTGCAGAGATCATAAACTTATTTGGATTTTTCATTCAGAATAATAATCTGTAATATGTTTTATTACCAAAAGCAATACCCAAAGCTCTATATTTAGTTGTTGAGGAAGAAAACATAACAGAGACAAAAAAAAAACCCAGCAACCTCCTAAATAATTCAGCTAAATTTGTTATCAATTAGTTAAGAAACACAGAATTCATGTATCGTTAGTTAAACTGAAAAATTGTCTTTAAATAATGATGGATTGATAGCAATGGCAACATATGTTTTATAACTTGGAACTAAAGAAAAACTAACATCTGTTTACACAGCAACAGTTACAGCAACCGAGGACCTTAAGACTCCAACAACACTAGAGCCTTCACCATCTACATCAACCACAGAAGTTACAAATGCAACAACACTAGAGCCTTCAACATCTATATCAACCACAGAAGTTACAACTGTAACAACACTAAAGCCTTCAATATCTACATCAACCACGAAAGTTACAACTACAACAACACTAAAGCCTTCAACATCTGCGCCAAGTTCAACAGCTACTCACCTAACAGGAAGTCCAACAACAAACGGTTCGACTGTTTCACCGAACACAGGATCTTCCCAAACAAACGCTCCCTCCACAGCACCAGTACCTACAACTCTAAAACCTCCAGGTAATTCAGATACTTTACAAAAAGACAGAAATAAAAAATAACTGGGAATGTAATTTATTTGAAATATAAAATTCTTACATTGTGTGTTTGTGGTTCTTGTCATAATTATCAAGGTCCTTGTGCTTCAAACCCATGTCCTGCTGGAAGCACCTGTGAAGAACGTTTCAACCAGGCTTTCACTTGCTTGTGTCGTCCTGGTGAAGTTTATAATGGTCTATTCTGTATGAGGGGTACGTATCTGAAAAGCAACCTGAGAATATGGTGCTTTTTATAACTAAGTGTAGAAACCTGTGCAGACAGACAAGATGAAAAAATCTTATTGCAGAATGTCACCTAAAGACGTTGTGGTATTTACAAGCTGGCTTCAGTAAACAGACTGAACAGACTAGGCCGTCTTAATGTCATTCTTTGGTTTGGGGGATATCACAATATGTTTAATTTGACCGTATGATTATATCAGTAGAGATACAGGTTAAAGGAGTAGTGATCTAGATTATTTACTTTATTGCCTGTTATAAATAGGACTCAGAGATTGACATCCTTTTGAAACCCAAGTGGCAGACCCCTGCTGGTCAATCTGAGAATTTTTAGCACCTTTCAAAAGGGATTTCATCTACTTGAAAAAATAAAGTAAAATAAGAAATTCAGTTTATCAACTGAAGAATTAATAATATCCTTAATGAGATGCATTTCGCAACTTAATTCAAGTTGGGAAATTATACTTCATTGAAAAATAACTTCAATGTGCATCACGCATATTCATTCCATGGTTTAGCAAACCATGAAACATAGACCCACTAACAAATTCACCATATTGTGTGTTTTTGTTTCCTCTGCATAATTAAAGATCAAAACAATGTAGACACTCCCATAATGAGTAATTTTGAACAATATTGTTCAGCTGCATTTTGGCTCCTTCAGTGATAATTATTTTAAATATATAGTCCCAAGTTATATTTAGTATCAGGATTTCAAGCAGTGACTCAATTTAGAAGTAATGTCAGTGGTGGAAGTAGCATCATTTGACTTGTTTTAAGTAAAATAATAATGATATTTTTTTATTAATTCAGTTTTGTTGTCACCAGTTGCTGGGCTAATGGGGTTACCAGACTAAAAGTAATTTAACTGACTTGTGGGAGACATTTCAATGACAAATTAAATACTATGGTAAACTGTAATTTTAAAACTCAAATTACTTGAATATATTTATTTGTTCCTGTGATTTTTGTGGAAATATTCTTATAATGATCTTATTTTCCTGAATAGTCAAGGTCTTCCCTGGACTGCTAGTCTGGAAGAAAGAATTTGAGCCTGAAATGGCTGACAAAACATCACAAAAATTTTTGGATACTTCAAATATTATTAAGGATGAGGTAAGCACTAATTTATTTTTCCCTTTGTTTTATTTTGCCCCAAATGTCACACAGAGTAATACTGGTTTTGTCTGGCTTGCACTTACAATTTAATTAAGACATTTTGTTCTGTGGGTGTAAATATTGCCTATACAGCACACTGTTCACTGGAATATTATTTCTAATAAACAGGTTCGTGAACAGTTTAAAGATGAAACAGAATTTATTGGACCTGAAGTGCTGGAGCTCCGGTAAGTTTCAAAACTGTATTTTCTGTACAATAGTGTACTGTGTTCTATACAGTGTGACGAAGACTTTGTGCAATCTTCCTTGATTATGTCATTTTTCCACATAGGAGAAAAGAAACAAAAGAGAGGTCACAGTCAAGCAATATTGAAGCATCAATACAAATTATCTATGACCGAACTGCTGAAATCACTGAAGAAGTTGTAAAAAAGAAAATGGGAGGCATTCCAATGGCAGAGAGCTTTGCAGGTGGGTTTTATACGAATATGTATTTATTCTGGGGATTCTAATGTAGTTTACCTTTCTCTTAATCTATAAGAAAGTCAGAGTTATATGTGCGAATGGCACATTCATTACACTTGATTAATATATCTGTTATATTAATCAGAAATATGTTGTGTTAAAGCTGTTTATTTTTATTATTATTTTTATTTTTCTATTATTTTATTTTCCTCCAGTATGGTTTAGTTCTGGTTTAGGTTTTGTGTTACTACACACTCATTTTCAACATTTTTAACAGGCATGGCACTACTGCATAATCAAAACATGGTGTGGGTGTCAAATGTCAGGATTTCAGTCAGGACTTTAATTCTGAAGACGTTCTGAGGAATTTAGTTATCAGTGATGTTCTTGATTTTATATCTGTGTTATGAAGTTTTCCGATGCCATCAACCTTTTTTTTTCTGTCCCATTCAAAAGCCAAAAGCCTTTGTGACTCCGATACATGTGACTCTTTATCTACGAAGTGCAGTTCTGCAGACGGCAGTTTCACATGCAGCTGTGGCGATGGCTTTATTGAAACAAATTTCAGTGACAGATTATGCGTGGGTAAGGATATTTAACAATCAAAAGAGTTGAAATCTTTATCTGAGCTCTAACTGTAGTGTAACTTTCTGTACTTTAGCTCGATGTCCCGCTGGTCAAATATACGTGAACAACCAATGCAAATCGTAAGTGCATCGATCTAACTGTCTGGCTTTATGGTTTTCTGTAAGTCCATCAGTTTCAAGTTAAACTATGTTTTTTTTCCAGATGTGACTTTGGTTATGCTGGTCCTGACTGCAAGGACAGTGAGTATACTGTAGCGAAAGTCAAAGCATATCCGTGAAGATGTTCATTTTTCTGTTTGCTCGAGGGGAGGAATTACAACAAGCATGCAATTACAATTCAGCATACAATAAACCATGTGTAAAGCAAATTATTTCTGTCATTTTGAGTGGAAAACAAATTATTATAGAATTGGGTCAATAACTCTGAGAGGCTGGGGAATCTTTTTCTATGTGTCAAACAGAAAACAGTTTTCAACACTGGTTCTAATGCTGACCTTCAGCCATTAGCTGCATGTCTTCTTCTTTCTCTGCCATACAGTGCAGCTATAAAAGCCTTTACTTGAAAAATTATGAAACACATAAAACACCTACTAAAGAAAATTAAAGTACTTCTTTAGCCAAGTGAATGTTCCCTCTCAAGCTATAATAAAATCTTTAAATTCAAATTTTCAATTTTGAGACAGAATGATCTCTAAAATGTGATCCTGTTGTATCAAGATCATAAAAAGGCTGAGACTAATTACTGGCTGCTTCTCTGTTTGTTAGACAGGTTGTTGATCGTCGTGATCATTTGCTCAATCCTCGGAGGTCTGCTGATCGCTGTGGTGATCGCTTTGCCATTGGTACTAAAAAAGTAAGTTTGAACTCTGTTCATTTATCCACCTTAGTGACTTTTACAATCACCTTTTCCTCTAAAACTGCATTCATATCTTTGCAATGAACTGCAAGCTATGCTACATATGCAATTTTAAACACAACAAGAGAAACATTGTTGCAGTTTTTTATATTGTTCTTTCTTTCAGATCCAAGAAGAAAAGCTCCAAGAAAAAAGAGGAAGACATTGGGATACCCTATCAAAGTCATTCTATTGCAAAGGCCCCACTGTCCTACAGCAATGGCAACAGCAACGACTTTCCTGCTTCAGTTAAAGAGCCGACAAACAGCCTGGCAAATTCTGGGGCCCCTCGAATCCCACGGGCCACAGCCAACAGCAACTGGGACAGCAGGACCAACCTGGAGATGACTCCGAGCAACAGTCGGCAAAACCTGATTCCTTCGGGGAGAAACTCGGTGGGTACAGCTCTGCACGAGAACACTAACATCTGTGATTTATTCACGCACAAATTATGACGTCTCTTCTTCTCTGCTGCAGCGATTCAACGACAACCAAGATGACATGTACTCGTTCTCCCAGAATCGACCCAAGAACCACACTTACGAGGAGTTCCAACCCAAGAGCAACCCTTATTCCCAGAACCGAGCCTCAAACCCTTACCCTCAGAGCCGAGGCCAGACTAACCCTTACTATAATTAAGGAGAGGGAAGCTGAATCACTTCAGGGGTTCCTATTATGGTGTTTTTTTCCCAAGTGACTGCAATTCATTGGAAGCCCCTTGATGTAAAAGATGTAATCAGAAGCATATCAGCTAAGATGTGCAATGTAATGTAGTAGATATTATTGTATCGTGTTCCTTTACTACTTTTAGCTGTTATTGTGTGACTTCTACTCTATAAGCTGTTATAAACCAATCTGTCTTTAGTTCTTTAAGTCTTTTTAATTCTTGTATTCTGAGTCACCCATAGTTCTGTATGCTAATTGAACATGAGTCCATAATTTACACCATATTTAATTTTCTTTGTGTTCATCTAGGAATTTACTACAGTTTGTTTTTTGCTCTGCATTTTAACTTGAGTCTCAGTTTTATGTTTAACTAAGTTTTGGTAAATGAGATGAGCTGAAAATGTTTCCAAATTAGAGAATGTGAAGATGTTCATCATCTTTCAATATATTTTCTATAGCGGTAAAATCATTTATAATATAATTCCAATAGTTAATAATATTTAGCAATGCTTGTATCATTTTTCTTTTCGTATTTCCTCATGTGATATTGTATTTAACTAAAAAGCTGTAAATCAGAGATGATCTGTATTACATATCTATACTAGCATTTTTATATGGGTTAATAATAAAGATTGGATTCCTGATTTTCAAGTGTCAAATGTTTTATAAAAATGATCTTGCTGTTTGTCCTGGACACATAAACATAATTTTATGTTCATGCCAACTTCATACAAATTTTACTTATGCATATATTTTTCCTTTTATTGTAGGTGATTGAGTGACTTCATGTAGTCCCACCCTGTTTAACTTCTAACCAAATGTCTGTAATGATACATGATCAGTGGGCTAAAAGAGAGAAAATATTGAGACCTATTACAAATACATTATAGTAAGCAATTCAGTGGCAATTTTTGAATGTATTCATAAAGTTAGTGAATAAATAAAGCTTAAAATTATTTCAGTGTTAACAAATGACAGATTAACAGCAATAAACAACCACCAAGGAATATAGTCATTAGTTCCTATGGTTTATTATTAACACCTTTGACCTATAGATACATATATGCATGACAAGCTTCAGTCATTCTATAAAGATATTTGTCCAGCACATGGATGTTTGACATGTTTATGTAGTACTTTGTTGTGTTTATACAATATTTCATTTCAGTTTTCAAAAATTTTATAAGGGAAATTACAGTTTAGTAATTGTGCAGAATGAGTGAGAGTCACTGGTTACAAGACAAACTCCTACCACCAATAAATGAGATGAGAGAAAAATTTGGATGAATGGATGGATAAAAATTTGCACACTCATCAGTAGCTTCATTCTGCCTTAATTCTTTGTGACATAGCTTCAACCAGATATAATCATATATTCCCTGAGATTTTGGACCAGAGTGACATGATGGCATCGCACAGTAGCTACAGATTTTTCGGCTGGACTTCCATGATGCAGTTCCACAACGTCCCAAACCTGGTCTGTTGGGTCCAGATCTGGGGGCTCCAGAGGTTCATTTATTATATACAAATTACATAATCAAACCAAAGCAAAACAAAAAGTAAAGTGGAATTTTTGGTATTTTAAGGAACAAAATGACAATAATTTATATAAGTAGCAAAAAAATTGCAAAATGAGGCAAAATAAAAGTTTTCCACATTTTTTCTTTTATATAAAACTTATAATATATATATATTTTTTTCCCCCACCAAGGGGTCTTTTTGTTGTGGGCTCTAGTGTCCCTTATATGACAGTAGGCTGACAGGAAAGGGGGATGGAGAGGCGGGAAGACACGCGGCAAATGTCGCCGGGTCCGGGAATCGAACCCCTGACGGCCGCGTCGAGGACCGAAGGCCTCCACACGTGGGTTGCGCCATCCCCCACGCCACCACAGCACGCCCAACTTATAAGATTTTAACAAAAACCGCCGGTGTGTGTCTGTGTCTGGTGACGTTTTGGTTAAAACATGTTTGTTTTTCATCAAACGAGTAGAGAATCCAGAATTTTTACTTAAGTAAGAGTAGCAATACTTACTCAAATAAAATTAAAAAGTACGGCATTCTAAAAAATAGTCCTAAAAGTAAATTCTCTTTTTTCAAAAAGTTGCTCAAGTAAATGTAATTGAGTAAATGCAACTAATTATTTCCCAACTCTGGATGTAACTGATAGAGATCATGTTCCATTCTGGGATGAACATGCATTTCTTCACCACATTGTAAACCTGATTATTAAACATCACTTTGGAAATATACATTTAAGGCAGCTGATTTTTATAGCTAGGAGTGTAGTGCTTTAAATTAAGCTACAACTCTCCATGGCACTGACTGATTCTTAAAATCCTTTCATCTATGTCTGGATCTGGGGGGAAGAACTAGCTTGCTATCCTTTCACCTGCCTCAGTTATAACTAGTTACATTTACTTGAGTAACTTTGTGGGGGGAAAAAAATCCTAAAAGTAATTATTACTTTTACTTAAGTGATATTATTAGGAAGCACTGCTACTCTTACTTGAGTAAAATTTCTGAATTCTCTATTCACTGTCAGTAACTTTACAGAATGAAGGACAAGATTGCTTTAACCAAAACTGTGTGGGATACAGACACAAGCAATGTTTATTATAACTGATGGCTATATAATGTTTTTATGATGTAAAGCAATTTGAACTGCCTTGTCGCTGGAAAAAGCTATAGAAACAAACTTGACTTCTACTGTTCATGTTAAAGTGGGACTCATCATTTGTACAACGGTTTGTTGTTCTGTTATTTTCTCTCTGCTGAGCCTTCTGTTTCATTTGGAGACATAAAGTCAACAGTAAACACATATATTGTCACTGAAAGTACCTTACCCTATTACAACATATATTGAATTTACAATATCAAGTGTAAGTATTAGTTTAATACGTTTTATATTGAGGAAATTTGACTTAGAAAAATGTTCATTCTGCTTGGATTTGTTATTTGGCAATTTTATCTATTTGTAATCATTTCCTAAATATCAGAATTTGCAAATTTTTGTCTGTCTGATGACATAATTTCTAAATAATAGGTAAAATGATCTCATCAGCCTTTTACCAGACAATACTTATTTTCTCTTGAGTAATTTTTTGGGCAGTTTGAGTCAAAATATATTAAAGTAGTTACATTTTGACTTGGACAACATTTTTGAGTACTTTCTCCACCTCTCATCATAAATTATAAAATTTAGCCTTTATTTAAAGGAACTCAGTGTTTCAGCTGTTAAACTGTTTTCTGGACGTTTGTTCCAGATTTGTGACATACAGAGCAGACCAGAACCAGAAGACCTGAGAGGTCCGAAAGCTGAGACTCCAACAGCAGATTTTTCATGTATTGTGGTGTTAAGCCATTCGGTGATTTAAAAACTACCAACAGTATTTTAAAGTCTCTTCTCGGAGCTACAGGGAGCCAGTGCAGGGATTTTAGAACTGGTGTGATGTGCTCTGTCTTCCTGGTTTTAGTGAGAACACCAGCCGCAGCATTCTGGATCAGCTGCAGCTGGAGGATATTTTTTGTCGTATTGATTGCAATAATCAACGAGACTAATGATAAACGGGAATGAGTTTCTCTAGATATTACCGAGATGTTAGTCCTCCAATTCTTGGGAATGTTCTCCAGGTGGTAGAAGGCCGACTTTATAAATGTCTTAATATGACTGAATGTTCAGGTCAGAGTCCATCACTACACTCACATTTTGAGGCAGATCACAAGTTTCTAGCTGTTCATTGACTCTAGATAATTCCTTCTAACCTCTCAGGTGTCATCCACTCATAGCTTGTACTGCTTTCAGTCTTTTTCTGGGATTTCAACCTTCGAGTTTTTTTATTTTTAATTTTTTTGACAATGGCTAAAACATCGACTGTGACATTCATCCTTTGGATTGTCGTAGCTACTGTCGGTAAGCATTAATGCTTTTATATACTACGTTTCAATCATTTTGTTTAGAAGTACTAACACCTTTTTTCTGTACTAGTTTGACTTTTTTGTCCTCATTATGTTAAATAATGTTTCCTCTTCCATTAATGCAGAAACAGCTGTGGTCTATGAAGACTTATAAGCAGAAGTGGGAAGAGTAAAAAAATAATAAAAGTATAATTACTTGGATAAAATGTTCCTGAGATTCCTTTAAAAAGTAACAAATACAGACAAATTGTACTTAACTATAGTAACACGAGAAACTGTAACCAGTTACTTTGTAACGCTCTTTATAAATGATGCAGGTGAAGAGACAATTTAACAAATTAATTATATCAATTGGAAAATATTGATATTCTTTTTTACATCTGTTGACTAAAAATAAACCTTGGTAGCATAATGGACACAACTATGATAATTTTTAAAATAACTGCCTCCATCTGAGAAAAAAAATGTAAATCCCGACATTAGGATAAAAAATGAACAGTAAAATTTGTTTGCATAATTGCTATAAGTTTAGAGTTTTCAGGTTTAAGCAGAAAATAGTTATGTTAAAATAACTAATGTTTGAAAATCAGAAAAGTTTGTGTTTAAGGATGATGCTGTTTCTCTTGCTTTTCTTTTAGTGAACTTCACAATCATATTTGGATTTTTGTTTCAAAAGGTATCATCTACGACGTGATGTTACCAAAGTACTGAGCTATAAACTTTGTTGTTGTGCAAGTTCTCTCCTAAACGCCTAAATGATTCACCTGAACTGGTTACGGTATGTCAGTTAATAAGAGTATAAAAACCATCAATCATTAATCATGTGTCTTTATTTAAACTGAATAAAAAAAAAATGGCTGACTCACAGCTATATACACATTTTTTAGAATCTGGGAACTAACACAATACAATAGAAAGAAATATCCTTTATTGTGTCTCGGTAGGGAAATTCCAGCACAACAACAGCAAACTGATCAGTAACTAAAGCAAGTAGATTCACACAAACATAGGAGTATAAAATAGACAAAAACAGAATTGAATAAAAAAAACAACAACAATCTGTTTAGTAAGAGTGAAATTCCAACATAAATACTGTGCAGTTATTAAAAATGTTGTAATCCAGTACAAAGTAATGTGCAACTGTGTAGGTTAAATTAAAAAAATATACAAAATGTGCAGGTGTATGGAAAAGTAAAAACAGCAAGTCACAATGATATGCAAAATATGGAGTCCAGATGCAAGCAGCGCTGTTATTTAAAATTAATAAAACTGTGCCAATGAATGAATGCTAACATCAGTATCACAACCACAGCTACGTCATCTACAGAACCGCCTGTGTCAACCACAGAAGCTACAGCAGATTCAACACCAACAAAACCTCCAACATCTGGACCAACCACAGAAGCTACAGCAGATTCAACACCAACAAAACCTCCAACATCTGGACCAACCACAGATGCTACAGCAGATTCAACACCAACAAAACCTCCAACATCTGGACCAACCACAGATGCTACAGCAGATTCAACACCAACAAAACCTCCAACATCTGGACCAACCACAGATGCTACAGCAGATTCAACACCAACAAAACCTCCAACATCTGGACCAACCACAGAAGCTACAGCAGATTCAACACCAACAAAACCTCCAACATCTGGACCAACCACAGATGCTACAGCAGATTCAACACCAACAAAACCTCCAACATCTGGACCAACCACAGAAGCTACATCATCTTCCACACCAACAACACCACCAACATCTGGACCAATCACAGATGCTACAGCAGATTCAACACCAACAAAACCTCCAACACCTACACCAGCTTCGACAGCTACTCCACAAACAGAAACTCCACCAACAAAGGATCCAAGTCTTTCACCAAGCACAGAATCTTTCTCAACGAATGCTCCCTCCACAACACCAGAACAAACAACTACAGAACCTCCAAGTAATTCAGTTTCTTTACAAATACATATATTTAAAAAGCTCTTTAATGAATGAAGTTCTTTAATGGTGTGTTTGTCGTTTTGTCATAATTATCAAGGTGCATGTGCTTCAAACCCATGTCACCTTGGAAGCACCTGTGAAGAACGTGCTGACCTGATTTACCTGTGCTTGTGTCTGGCTGGTGAATTTTATTATGAGAATCGAGGCTGTGATAAATGTGAGTATCTGAGTGTAAAGCAATATGGGATTGTTCTTCTTCTTTTAGCTTAGTGTAGAAACCTGTGAAGCAAGACGGTATTGACAAAATGACTTATGTTATTCATAAACAGGCTTGGGAACTGTTTATGAAACACTGATTCTATTAAAGCAATAGAATCAGTTTTTGGGGGAGTGTGGGAGATTAGAGCTCTTTTAATTTAATATATGAATGACCTTACTTCACTAAAGCTAAGTTAAAAAAGTAATTATCTATCCCTTGTTTCATTGTCTGTTTAAAGGACTCAGATACAGGCATAAATTTAGAGCGTACGTTGCTGCCCCCTGCTGATCATTGTGGGGATTTGTAAAGCGTTTCAAAGTAGACTTCCTCGTTTTAAAAAAAAAGAAATGTCAAAATAATGTGGAAATCATTACAGTAACTTGGAGGGCCAATTGAATTTAATAAATATTAACTTTCAATTAATATCTATGACTCTGAATATCAAAACTTTGTCCTAGTTTCGAGCTTCAAACTAACAACTGAACAAAAACTTGCAGAAATGTACTTTAACAGTCACGGTCATGACTATGAACATCAAATTTTTGACTGTAAATTAAATACTAAATTTGTAACTCTGAATTCAAAATAATAACATGGAAACTTAAAATCATTACTATGAAAGAAAAATATCTAACTATTCTGATAATAATTTTATTCTCAAATTTTAAGTTTGAAATGCAAAATGAGGATTTTGAAACTGAATTATGACTGACAATCCATGCTGCCTATAAATCCCATAAATCCCAAAACCTTAAACACTTTTTTTTATTTTAAAATACTGAATTCTACCTTGTTGTTTTTTAATGCTGGAAATATGCTTTCTTAAGAAAAATTATAATGCCCCTCTTGTATATTTTTTCTGTGGTATATACCCACCACAAAATGTACTTGTATGTGTAAAGAAACAAACTTCATATATACACTCCAACCATTAATCATTTTGAATCCTAAAGCCCAAATGTGTTTTGTCCCTTTCAGTGTTAATGCTTTTAATTATACAGTTTGATGTTAGATTTAGTAGCTCGTTTTCTAGCCATGATTTTATTTATTAAAAAATAAAACCTGTAGTAATAGGATATATCAGGTAAATAGCAACTTATCCAGATAAATAGTAATATAACTGGCTTTTTATAGATATTTAATTGAAAAATGTGATACTGTTTATTACTTAAATGTTTGTGTGGGATTTTTGTGGAAGTTTCTGACAATAACCTTGTTTTTCCAAATAGCCAAGGTTTTCCCCGGACTGCTAGTCTTGAAGAGAGCATATGATGACAAAATGGCCGACAAAACATCACAAACATTTAATAAGACTGCTAGAACAATTACTGATGAGGTAAGCACTCATTTATCTTTCCCTGTATTTTATTTTGGCCCAAACATCGTGCTTAAAAAATATTGGGGAGTAATGCTGGTGTCTCCTGTATTGCACTTAAGATTAAATTAAAACATATTTTGTTCTTTGGCCCCAAACATTGCCTATACAAAACGCTGTTCACTAAAATGCTATTTTTAATACACAGATTGACAAAGAGTTCAAGGGAAAAAATGAAAAAAATGGATACATTACATCTTTACTGCTGGAGCTCAAGTAAGTTTCAGAGTCAAAATTGTATTTTCTATGCATTAGTGAATACTTACAGTGTGACGTAAACTAATCCACTTTTTAGTACAATCTTCCTTCATTGTGACATTTTTCCACATAGGGAGAAAAAAACAAACACAAGGTCACAGATAAACAATGTTGAAGCATCAATAGAAATAATCTATGACGTAGCTTCTGATATCAAAGAAGCAACTGTCACAGAAACGATGGGAAAGGTTGCCTGTGAAAACTGTCCCCTGGCAGAAAGTTATCAAGGTGGGTTTTATACAAATATGTTCTTATTCTGGAGATTCTAGTCTAATTTATGTCTCTCTTATTCTACATACAATACAGTTATCTTCCAGAATATTTGTTATATTAAACACAAACCATTTCTTCCACTAGAGTTTTGTCTTTGTATTTTTTACTTACTTACTTTCTACTTACTTATTTTAAACATTCTTAACATGAATGGCACCACAGCAGGCACAAAACATAGAAATTATGTAAGTGACAAATTTCATGATTTCTGTAATAATCTCAAGTCTGAAGATGTTCTGAAGACTGTAGCTTCCAGTGATGTTCTTGATTACATGTGAATGTTCTGTTATGAGGTTTTCTGATCTCATCATCCTTTTTCTTTCCCATTTGAAGTTGAAAACGCTTGCAATCCCACTGCTTGTGACAAAATATCTACAAACTGCACCCATACAAATGGCCTGTTGACATGCCAGTGTAACCACGGCTACATTAACACAAGTTACACTGACAGATTATGCATGGGTAAGGATATTTAATATCAAGAGAGCTGAAATGTGTCACTGAGCGTTAACTGTAGTGTAATTTTCTGTAGCAGCATGTCCAGCTGGTGAGAAAGTTGTGAACGGCAAATGTAAACCGTAAGTTGATCGACCAGACTGGTCGTCTGCAAGTCCAACAGATTTAAGTTAAACTATGTCTTTTGTTTCAGATGTGGCTTTGGCCGTACTGGATTTAACTGTGAGAACGGTGAGTTTATAGAAGTGAAAGTTGAAGCATGTTCATCAAGATGTTAATTTTTATGCTTTGGTTTCCAGGCAGCTTGCTTGGATTTGGTATATTGTCAAAATTCTGAGTTGGAGTGTCATATAAAGGAACTGTTTGCAAAGCTGCTCATTCAAAATACAGAATTCATGCTTCATACACAGTACAGATTCATACAAAAATATTGAAATTGCCCTGAAATTTGAAACTTTTTAATCCTCACAAACTTGTTGTAGTCTATAAAATAGTTCTCATGCGTTATTTGTATTGTCTGTTAAATTGACAGCAGCAGAATATTTTGCAAGTGCAACTCACATTGGAAAAGCTCCTCTGGCTGCTGTGTGATATAGTTTGTAAAAAATACACCACTCTGAGAATTTTCAGATAATTTAAGCATTTATCAACAGTCAGGTCTTCAAATTTAAAGTTCTTGAGGCTGATTCAGTTACATGCACCTTGTCATTTTCTTTTAACTGTTTAAATTTTTGTGTTGTTGATGCTTCTTGGCCATGATTCCCTAGGAAAAGAGGGTTTCGATCTCAAAGGGAGTTTATTTTGGTATAACAAAATATAGACATAAAAAAACTTCAAGCAAATGAAATTATTTCTAAACAAAAACAGTCAAACTTCAGAATTGAGCCAATGACACAGAGAAGCTGAGAAATATATTTCTAATAGGTGTAATAATGGTGGCACCACATGACTGAGGGTAGAGCCAGTCCTGACCTTTGGCCTTTTGCTGCTTTTCTTTTCCTTCTTTCTAGACTTTAAGTTGTGCAAAGGGCACTGGTGTCACAAAAGACTTTTTAAAAAGTTATCAAACTAATATGAACATAAAACATCAACTAAAAAGTAGTTTAGTAGGTTTTTTTTGTTGTTCTTGTTTTTACCCAAGTGAATATCTCCTCTAATAAAATCTCACTTTGAGAAATCTATAATCAAATTTTCCACTTTGAGGTAAAATTCTTTCTAAAATTGCTTTGTGTAAAAGCTGAGACTCATCACTGACGACTTCTTTGTTGTTTGCTAGAAACGTTGTTGATCGTTGTGATCATTTGCTCTGTCCTTGGATTCCTGATGATCGTTGGGTTGATCGCTCAGCCATTGGTACTAAAAAAGTAAGTTTGAACCCCGTTCATTTATCACTTTTTATAACCACCTTTGTCTTGTATGTTTGTTTCTAAAGCTGCTAGGTGTGCAAGGTAATTTTAAAGTTGGGTGATTTCACAAATTAATTGCAGATAGCAATAGAAAGCTAGCTACACACACAACATCATAGGACAGACACAGTTGCAGAACTCTGTTATTCTTTCTTCAGATTAAAGAAGAAAGGCTCCAAGAGCAAAGAGGAAGACCTTTGGAAAGCCAACCAAATCCCTTCCTTTGTCAAGCCTCCACTGCCCTACGGCAGCAGCAATGGGCTTTCCAAAGAGCCAGCAGACAGCCTGGTAAATTCTGGGTTCCCTCAAATCCCACGGGCAAATACCAGTACCAGCTGGGCTAGCAAGACCAACCTGGAGATGACTCCGAGCAACAGCCCACAAAACTTGGTATATTTCTGCAGGAAGCGTCGTGTAAACAAACATCTGTGCTTTATTCACTCACAAATCCTAATATATTTTCTCTGCTGCAGGGATTCAACAACTACCAAGATGATGTGTTTTCATTCTCCCAGAGTCGACCCAAAATCAACCCCTATGAGCAGCTCCAGTCCAGAAGCAGCACTTACTCTAAGAACCGAAATACAAACCCTTACGCTCAGATCCGGGGCCAGAAAAACCCTTACTTTAAATAAGAAGAGGGAAGCTGAATCACTTCACAAATTCCTATAGTGGTGGTTTTCCCACGTTAGTGCAACTCATTGGAACCCCCCTGATGTAAAAGATGTAAATAGTAAATAGAAGCCATATCAGCTGAGATGGGCAATGTTATTATGTAGCAGATATTTTATCACCTTTATTACTTATAGCTTCTATTTTGGTGTGCTATAAACTGTAATAAATCAGTCTGTCCTTAATTGTTGAAATCATGACATTTGGTTTACAATTACTAACTTCTGAATTAGTTAGTTGAACATGAATAGTTAATATATTGATAAAAAATATATTTTTTAATTGTTGTTCGTCTAGGAATTTACTAGAATTGTTTTTGCTCAGCATTTCAGGTATGAGTCTCAGTTTTACGTTAAATCAGAGAAAGTGAAGATGTTCAGCATCTTACAATGTGCTTTCTGTAGAAGTGAAATCATTTATCAAATAAGTCCAATAGTTTGTAATATTCATAGCAATGTTTGTGTTGATTTTTTCCCTTTATAGCCTCATGTGATTGATAAGCTGTAAATCAGAGATTCTCTATTTATCTTCTCATTGGAATTTCAAATAGCAATTTTTAATATGAAAACAATAAAGTTTGCATTGCTGTTTTCAAATGCTTCATAAGGGGCTGCATAGTGATGCAGTTGTTAGCACTGTTACCTTGCAGCAAGAAGGTCCTGGGGTCTTTCTGCATGGAGTTTGCACATTCTCTCCATGCATGCCTAGGTTCCCTCTGGATACTTCGACTTCCTCCTACCGTCTAAAAACATGAATGTTAAGTTAATTGATCTGTTTAAATTTTCCTTTGTTGTGTATATGTGTGTGGGTGTGTGTGCACGCCTCTCACCCACCCACCCACACACACACAGAGGCAGAGACCCCCCTCACAAGCCTGCAAGGATAAGAACGTTAGAAAATTTATGGATGTTTTATACGAGTGATCTGAGTATGATGGACACATAAGCAAAATGTTGACATGTATAAAAGTTTATACTTGATAAAGATTATGTTTAATGCTTTATTTTAAAAAAGGTGCTTTAATTTCTTTTGTTGAATATAACTGTATAATAACACCAAAAAACACTTGAAAATTGAATAGATGAAGTTATGCATCAAGCCATCAAAGAAATTATTATAACATTTATGCAGGAGAAATGTTTGTCAATTAATTCAACAAAAATATTTACTATACATCAAAAAATTCAGAAATTAAAATCCAGGTGTCCTTTGTAATTTTCTCCACCAGAGGGAGCCACAGTATGTCATTATCCTGGCATTCATGTATGTGTTACAATTTCAGTCTGGTGCAGGAGTTACAATGCCATTTTAGTCATTGTAATTTATTGTTGAAATTAGTTTTTTGCCATTGCATGTGTCTATTTCTATTAAACAAATAATACATTTTCAGAACCAAGCGATACTCTGCCTGCAGGAGAAAGCAGGACAAAAATTAAAAACAGAATCTAATGAAAGAGCAAGATATTTAGATTAAAGACAAAGTTCTATATCTTTATTGATACATTAAAGATCCATTAAAGGTGTTTATTAGCTTGTAATTCCTTTTTCGTGACAGCAGATGTGAGCAAAAGATTGGAGCCCAACATTTAAGACTGGCACCAGCTTAACTGTCTCTTAAACAGACATGCATGTGTCAATACATTTAAAAATCATTTCATTACCATGTTCTGGTGTATCTTGGCTAAAATTACACATTTTCACGTTTTTTGTATAATATGACTGTTATTATTCAACTTAACTTATCACCAGGATACATTGCATGTTTGGGATTAAAATCAAATTAAGGGAGAATGTTTGTAATAAGTCATTCAACAAATTTTGAGAATAAACAAAATGATATGCTGTATGTGCTAAACAATGAAGTCGCTATGTTATTTTATGCTTTGTGTTTACTTAGAGAGGGCCATCAGGTGATAAAGTTACAGACACTTTTTCTGGCCGTCTTTCTGGCCAGGAAAACTAGTTGGTTAAATCTTTATTTCACCAGGCAAAACATTAAGAACAGTTTCTTATTTACAATGTGCCTGAATGTGCTAAACACATAAAAGGGGATGGGGAAAAGGACAACATTTACATACAATAAACAGTGTTTGTACTGTATGTGGAAAAAGGGGCATTGATAATAAATCGAATGTTGGGATGATAGATTATATCCAATGTTTTTAAGACTTCCTTTGCAAGCCTGGTGATCAATTGTCATTAGTATCAGATAAAGGAATCATACACATTTCAACAGTGACTCCCTTAGCTGAAGGTGTAAAAGATGAGTAGTTTCTGTACAGAGAAGCCAAGCTTTGCTTTGACCTTAGTTTTTAGCGTAACAATATGATGACCGACGCACAACAAACTTTCTAACCAGATTCCCAAATATTTATATAACTTAGTCCTGCACTGTTTCATCTGTTGTAGTGAAAACTAAGTATAGGGAATTTACAGTTTTGTTTCACAATTAAACCTTTGCACATTTCTTTTTACAGCTGTAACCTTTTTGATAGGTATGACTTTGTGTTCTTAGCGTATAAGTATAATTTCACATTTACAAAAGAGTTTTGAATAACCAAGAAGCTTTGCTTTAGAGATTGAAAGGCTATGGATAGACCAAAACCATACAAAATGGTGCCAGTGTATCAATGTAAAACACTAGAAGCTTGCAGATTTTCAATCATTTAAATGGAGGAAATACTGAGACCAAGGACAAAACCCTGTGGGACACCTTTGAAAACAAAAAGAAACTGAGAATATTCAACTACGGCACTCTGACAGGTGTGGTAGTTAGAAACCTTAATAAAATCAATCCCAAGGTTGATTAGTATATTTACTAAAAATAGCTTTTGATGAATCAGTGAAAATTGCAGCACAATGTTGACTGGAGTCCAGAGCAGAGGTTATGTCACCTAAATCATTTAAAGCTGCTTTGACACATTTATGACCAGAACTGAAATCATGGCTGTGTAAGAGTTAAATTATTGGCCTTAAGATAGCAAGTTAACTGTTCATAAATAAGTTAGACCAGAAGAGGCACAAGGTAAATGGAAATCAGCTTGTAACTGTTCAGGTCAGACGGTGTTTGAAGCCTAATGGGTTTCCAGTCAGTTGGTAGTTTACTGGTATAGATAAATAGGGCGACAGTCACTGAAAGTTCCCTGAATTTAACATTTAAGGGTAAAGTAACACTTAAATAATATAATAATATTGAATATCTGCAATTTAAAACACTAAAAATAAATCTGGTCAACATATCCCAAAGGGATTTGATGCCTTATTAGCTAAGCTGTTTAAAAGTAATTCATATTTTTTACACAGAAATACATATTAAATCTCTCTTACATAAGATCATTTATAAAATCAGGTCCTCTGATATCAGTAAGTATCTGAAAAATATATAAGTGACCTTTTTGTTGGGATCACCGGGGAACAGTTTTAACATTTCAAATGTCCACAAATGAAGGAACAGCCATGTAAAGTAAACCCAGGATGAAACCTGAACACTACTGCTTCAGTCATGGTCATGTGATTTCTCTTGCTTTTACAGCTGGTCCACCTTTCCTCTATTAACACTGGGTTAGGCTTTATTTATTATACAAAACCTTATTAAATAGTTTATTATGACTGATTCAGAATAAGTTAATTATTCTGAATCAATCATGATAATTGAATCAATTATTCTGATTCAATTAATCTGAATTGAATAATTCAGAATATTCAGTGTAAAATATATCTCAGAATATTTTACACTCATTTATAAGTACAGACATTTGGTTGCCAGCATAACAAAATGATGAGTGGGACATGTCCCACCCTGTTTGTTTGCCCCATTCTGACCTTTGATTATAAAATGTCCTTTGTTATGACATCGCTAAATCATAGACATAAATCAATAAAAATACACCCTAATCAAATGTATATGTACGTGAAAGCAATCAAATCACTGACAACTGAGATTAGGGAGGGATTGATTGCTAAACCTAACCCTGAGTTAGAAATGAAGGCTTTATGTCACCTGATGTGTAGCTGGCTTGCTGCTCATTTACAAAATTCACTTAAATTAACTTCCTCTTTTCAATGATGTTCTCCTCAATTCTTGCTCCATTTCAATTTCACCTTGGATGTTGGTGGGGAGAAAAAAGGTTGTTTAAACACCCATCTCATGTCAGCATAACAAAATGACTAGAAGGTATTCAGAGTATCATTCTGATAATAGAAAAGTTACTCCCTCGACAAGGCGGGAAGCCCATTACAAACAGGTTTCTAAGCTAAAAAAATTCTAAACATCACAAATGATATATTTAGACGTCAGATTGAGCAGAAAATTGTAGGTATTAAGCTTCTATTGCCACCTGAATAAATGCACCACTTCCAACCAAAAATAACCAATCAGAGCCAGGAGAAGGATTGTGGGCTGTCAATCAATTTCGTGTACAGAGTAAGACAACTGTTTCAGGCCTTGGTAAAGTCATCTAATTTTTCCGAAATCAAAATCTGGTCACCCTAAATTAGGACACTCAGAAATGCAGAGTGGTCTGTCATCAGTACAGCTGTGATTAGAGCTGTTGTAAACCGAAATGTGTTCAGTCTACCTGTTTACCTGTATAAATACTCCAGCAGCGCTCTGAACCAGCAGCTCCCGGAGGAGAAAAGCTGCCAACTCCAGGCATCGCGCCAGTCATTTTAAGGATTCTTACTGGTTCCCAAAAAACGATGAAAACCCGGACATTACCATCAATCAATAAAATCCGGCTGAACTTGAAAATTGGACGGTATGCTGCTAACACTTAGCTTTCATCAACAACTCATAGGCGGAAGTGAGAGCGCTGCGCAGCAAATAATACAAGGTGCGCTAAATTAATCTGAGGCAGATAGATTTTTCTCGAGGAATTTTAATAATCGAGGTACTCGAATCATTCGAGGAATCGTTTCAGCCCTCGCTGTGATAATTAATACTGCGTCCTGATGATTCCCCCTAGCACAGATCGGTAGAAAGTGTTGAAACTGCACTACTTAAAGATGTCAAAAATATATTTTGTCCCCCATAAAGCTTATAGCATATACCCAGAGTATGATTTACAAAAACGAGAAAAATAAAAGAATAAATCACCAATAAATATAAAACAAAAACAGCTGTACTTAACGTTCTTCATAAATGCTTACATAGGCAGCGACAGTTAGTGTTGTCTCTGGTGATACTAGTCAACATAGCTAAACTTGCTTGTTTAATCTGATTGCAATTAAAGTCCATTTTTGAATTTTACCATTTATCAGTTTTCAAATCTGTTTGCTAGGAACGTGCAGGACTGTCCAGGGTGTAGTTCTCCCATAATCAGTGTGATGCATCTTTTAGTCATTTTATCATGATGACATAACAGTAAATGTGTGTTTAAGCCACCCCTTTCCTCCACCAACACCCTAGATGAAGGAGAAATGAAGCAAGAGTTGAAGATAGTATCAGTGTAGAGATTCAAAGTCAAGATAAAACCGACAATGAAGTGATCCTTCATGTGCAATAAAATCCTTCATTTCCAAGTTTCTATGCATCCCTAATCTCAGTTCAGTTGAGTTTATGGCAACTTTATGCACAATTTGTTTAGGTATAATTTTATTGGTTTACGCCTTTGATGGCATGATTTCATAACGAAAGAAATCTTTGTACATAGTTCCAACCTGTTTTCTCTGGTAACCAAATGTTTGTGATGATACATGATGCAGGTGGGTCAAAATATTCTTCAAAGAAAATACATTGAGATGTATTGAAAATGAACTATAAGAAACTATTCAGTGATTTGTGAATGTATTTATCTCAAGATTAATGAGCAAATCAAGCTCTTGTGTTAACAGAGGACCAGTGGCCAGTCACAAAGGCAATAAAAACTAAAAATATAAACTTTATTCCTCCATTACATTTATGTAGCCTATAAAGTCAAATTGCCCTTAATTAGTTTTAACTATGGTTAACTTACTGTTTGAGTTGTGATGCCTTTATTTTGAAGGGACAATTTCCAGTTTAACTGTTAGCGCAAAGGCAGTTTAGTGATCAACAGACAAGATAAAGTGCTGAGAAACGTATAAAATGTATATTGTTAGCAGCAAAAGCATGTTTATGATGTAAATAATACATGTTTTAAATGTATTTAAATATTGCAATTGTTCTATGCTGAAACTAAAGTTAATTTACAATGTAAACTTTATTTTAAGTTAAAATTTATACAACACCTTTGCTTCTTTATGAGCCATTTCTCTAATCCTCTGAGCACATGCAATAGTGTATAAAGCCCTTCAGTCAAACTTAGAACAACAGTAGTCTTCAGAAACACAATTTGACAGTAGAAATGTTCATATAAATAAATTAATAATTGATAATGGTATATTCTACCATCATAATATTAACAATATTATAGTACTTCCTGCCAAAATCAATGAGTGGTGTTTTAATTCTGGTTTATAAAAAGATCAAAACAGTCAGATAAGAAAATGGAGTCAGTGATTAAACATGCTGGTTTCTGTTCTGTTCGGTTTGACCGCTGACTGGAGAGATAAGGCATTAGGATTGTATAATCCTGGCTGTTAGCCTGGTTTGGAGCAGGCTAGTTGCACGTGATAAATTGCCATGGTCACTTATGCGCTACTGCTTTTGTGAAATTGAATCAAAGCTTAATTCAGCCAGGATATCTGGAAAATCCCAACTTAATCCGCTTTCCTGGTTTTGAGAAACAGCTGGATGCTATTACTTGATCTCATACAGAGAATTCCTTGTTATGTTTGATCGGGGCTGGAAGATATGGCTGAAGAACATATCAGTCAATATCAATAATTGTTGATTAGTTTTTTTTCTTTTAAATATCTGAAATACTGCAGTTTTCACTCCATGCCACTGTTTTGTTTTTTAAAAATATATAATTTCTAAGCAGTTATGAGGCATGGTGGCGAAACCTTAACCTGCTACTGCACAAGTTGCTCAACAAGTTGTTGCTAGGTAACCAAAGAGTGAGTAAGTTAGTTAATGCCACTTACATGGCTCAGCTGGATGTGAGAGGTTTAGTGGCTAAAGCCTTTCCTCTGCCTACATACCCTAGAATGCTGGGAGAGTCATGGTTGGGAGAGAAGATCCCAGTAAACCATCAGCTTCTAAAATACCCTAACCAGCCTGTCTGGTGCCATGTTGCATTTAAAGTTACTTAAATCTAATTTCTTTCTTTTCTGACGCTCGCTGTAAAATTCACCAAGTCATCCTCAACGTCAGCGGTTCATTTGCTATTTAAGTTAAGGAGTAACTAAACAGATCTGCCAATAAAACTAAACATACAATAAACCAGAGGTCATGTTATGTTTAAGAAAAACAAAAGCTTAAATGTTAAAATGTTAGCTAGAAACCAAATCAAAAATGTCTATCCTTTTTTATCAATTCTTCTCCACGTGGTAAAGGCGATCATTAAATGTGGTTTTGAACATTTAAATTTCAAGTTTATTTGTAACTTGATTGACTTTAAATCATATTGCTGAAATGTGCTGAAGTGCAGCACATTTCAGTAACAAGAAAGTTCAAAGTGCTTTACATCATAAAAACACAAATATTAAGCCACAAAGGCCATATACAGTCGACAATGAACAGCTCATTTTACAGCTAGGATTCTTGAAGGTTTAGGTAAGCTATAAGTCTGTACATCAACTGGAGAGCTCTGTCAGCGACAGACTGCTGCATCCTCAGTGCACAAAGGAGCATTATCGCAGATCCTTGCTCCCAGCAACTGGTCGTCTGGGGGATTGGTATAAGAATTACTTTGATGAATTACTTTGATGATCTTGTAATATAGATGTTGTCGGTGGTGAACTGATAGAGATTGAAAATCTTCATAATGCCTTCAATTGCTGCAGAGTCATTTTAATCAGCCATTCATTTAAGTCAGGAGTTCAGCAGCAGGTAACATGCAGGACAGGACACCGTCACCAGGGCAGGGGACCTCTGCAGAGTCAAGACAACATCACGCAACGCCCATTAACTGCATGTGCACTTTTTTTTACAAGCAATTTAGCAATCTTTACTTGGAATCCTTAGGTCCTTATTTCCCAGCAACGCCCTGGGAGGAGTGGTTACTGATTGATATTTCCCATCGGGAATGATTTCACACTCATGTTACATTTTCAGACTCTCAGGTGTCATCGACATCATAGTTTGAATTGCATCCAGTCTTTTTATGAGATTTAGTTTTTCAAGTTTCTTTTTACAATGGCTAATACATTGATTGTGACTTTCATCATCTGGATTGCTGTTGCCACTGTTGGTAAGTGTTTGTGGTTTTCTATATTATCTTTAAATTATCCTGTTTATTAAAAAGTTGTAGAAAATACATTACTAATACAAATGTATTTGTCTATGTGAGGTTAAAATGGTGGCTGCTCTAATATTAAAGTAGAAACAGCTTCAGTCTATAAGGAAGGTGAATGGAGAGTTTAACAAATGGATTATATCTATTGGAAAATATAGATTTTCTTTTTTAGATCCCATAACTAAAATTAGCCGTGGTAATATAAAGGAGACAACCACGTTTATTTTGGCATTACAATTAATAGCACAGCACCCAGAAATGTTTAACTTTATCCACATTATGCTGTTATAGTCTTTTTTGCAAATTGCATCAAATTAATATCTTTCCACTAAATTATACACACAAATTTTGCGTTTCCGAACCCTCAGAATGCTCAAGAACTGCGCTTTACTACTGCTCAACTAATTACTGCGCAATTAATCACCAATAAAATGCTGATGCCATTTTGTTCGTCATGCCACTAATGTTGGCCATCAAAAAATAGTTGTTGTTTTTTCTAACTCTCCACTTCATTCACATCAGTTTCTATTTCCTGAAATTGTTTTATTAGGCAGATCTAGACACTTCATGAGTGAGGGTGAAAATCCGCCAAAAGGGAATAGAGACAAAAAGAGTCGACAAGAAGATTAAACAACTATTTACTGAGTCACTATCGCTTGGAAGACAACAAAGTTTTATGTATTAACGTCCTTTTTTACTCTTGAGTAATTTTTGGACGGCTACTTAATACTTTCACTTCACTGAAAAATTGCATTAAGTATTATTCTTACTGGAAAACAGCGCGCCTTTATCCCGTTATATTTTATAGAGCCGCGGGTTAAACCTCAAATAATCATGGATATTTTTATAATTTACTTACTTTTTTCTTGTGTTTATTGTAAGCAAAACTAACTAGGGAAATATAATAAAGCTATTTAAAAATAAAATCACACGCAGTCAAGGAATTACGGACGCAAGAAACCGAAACGTCGATCACTATCAACATTTATTTAACTCATTGTAGACTTATTTGAACTTTAACTTTGTGTGTTTAAACATCACCTGGAGAAAGTTGTGCGGATCAGTGGCTCCACTCTGCTGGGCTGCAACAGACTGCCTCTCCAATGCGGCTGTGACTCAGCAACCTGTGCGACCGCGAAGCGGGAGGCACAGCAGGGCCGTAACAAAGTTTTTCAGGGGCCTAAAGTTATACTTATAATCGTATATTTTTTGTGAATTAAGCCTACAAGAGACTTTTGGACAAAAAGAATTAGTTTTTATGAGTATGATTTTAATATTTTATAAATGATTCTAGAAGTTTAGGTGATTCTAAACTTCTTCCATTTACGAATGATGGAGGCCACTATTTTAATTTGGACTTATAAAGCAGCAGAAATTTTTCTGTTTCCCATATTTGTGCCACAAGATGATCTTGTCTTGGAGGTGAACACCGAATTCATTTGACTCCATGCTATCTGACATACTCTCATCTGTAGTGATGGGATGTTTGGCTCTTTTCAAAGAGCTGGCTGGCTCTTGGGGCACGGCTCTTCAGCTTGGAGACTGCTCTGGATCTGTAGCCTCGTATTTTACCTTAGTCTTGCAAATACGAGTGTTTTATAAAAAATATTCTATTCAGAATATTTATTTTTTTACTTTTACATGCTCCTTCTGGAGGAGTGAAAGCTGCAAGTCAATGATGCAATCTGCTGGCATTCCTTAGATGGAAAACTTTTCAAACTAATTTGAATAATGAATTGAGGTTGAGGTTAACTAGGCATTATTGGGATAAAGGTGTAATTGAATTGAAGTTAATTTTTAGGAAAGTGTCATAAAAGAAATTAATTATTCAATCTATGAAGTTTATTTCTACAGCACATTTAAAAACAAGGCAGTTCAAAATGCTTTACATTGGGAAAACATAAAAAAAACCCATCAACTTATGTTTATAGTCAACATATTGGAAAATCAATTACAAACATTAAATTTTGCCAAGTGCTGTCAGGAAAATGATCAAAACACATAAAATATGCTGGACAATGTTCCATTTATTATGGTTAAAAAACAACTCTAAACAGGTGGGATTTTAGTCTTGATTTAAATTAACTCAGTGTTTCAGATGTTTGGCAGTTTTATGGAAGTTCATTCCATACATCTGAGGTGCATAGAAGCTGAATGCTGTTTCTCTATATCTGGTTCTGGGGATGCAGAGCAGACTAGAACCAAAAGAGATTAGTGGTCTGAAAAACTGATACAGCAGCAGATGTTTAATGTATTTTTGTGCTAAAGTCTTTAGTGATGTATAAACTTACAAAAAGTAATATAAAGTATAACCTTTGAGCTACATGGAGCCAGTGTCAGGATGTTAGAACTGGTTCCTGGTTTTAGCGAGAACACCAGCAGTAGCATTGTGGATCGGCTATAGCTGTCTGATATAACTGTGAGGATATCTTTAAATCAAATGACTAGATTACATATATTGTCAATTGCTGATATTTAGAGAAATTGAAATAAAGTGAATTTTATTTAAACTTTTTTAAATTTCATGATTTAAAAATGATACCATGCCATTACTGAGCTGCAAAAATAGTTTTCCTGCAAGACAAAGTTACAAACACAACACATTGGGTACATTCATGACAAACATTAGTTATCAGGAAAGGTAAAAGGTTCTTATGTTTTAGTGCATCCAGTAACCTGCTGTGTTTCTCTCATGTGTTTCTTATCTAGTAATAAAAGCTGAATTGTTGGAAATGTCATCGATAACTACAACCAATGCCACAAAAGATCTGATGAAAACTACACAAACTCCAATGAGAAATTCAGCATCTCCAACAAAAACTACAGCACCTAAGATGACAACTTCAAGTCCAAAAACTACAGCATCTCGGACAGCTAGAATATCTGCAAAAGCAATACAAGATCCATCGAGGAGAACAATAGACGCTACAACAACAAAAGATATAGCTCCAACAACATCTACAGCTTCTCCAACCATAACAACAGCAGCACCAACAAGCACCACAACAGCTCCAACCAAAACAACAGCTGCTCCGACCACAACAACTGAAGCACCAACAACAACGACAGCAGATCCAACCCACACAACAGCAGCCCCAACCACTACTACAGCATCTCCAACCACATCCACAGCAGCTCCAACCACAACACCTGCAATACAAACAACAACCTCAGCAGATACAACCACATCATCTGAAGCACCAACCACAGCCACAGCAGCACCAACAACCACCACAGCAGCTCCAACCACAACACCTGATGCACCAACAACCACTACGTCTTTTTCAACCATAACAACTGACACACCAACAACAATCACAGCAGCTCCAACCACAACAACTGCAGAACCAACAACAACCAAGGCAGATCAAACCACAACTGAAGCGCCAACCAAAACCACAGCAGCTCCAACCACAACTACAGCAGCACCAACCACAACTACAGCAACACCAACAACCACCACAGCAACTCCAACTACATCCACATCAGCTCCAACCACAACCACAGCAGCTACAACATCAACTGAAACACCAACAACCACCACAGCAAATCCAACTACATCCAAATCAGCTCCATCCACAACTAGAGCAGGAACAACAACAACCACAGCTGCTCCAACCACAACAACTGCAGAACCAACAACAACTACAGCAGCACCAACAACCACCACAGCAACTCCAACTACAAAAACAACAGCTCCAACAACAACTGAAACAGCTCCACCCACAACGACAGCAGGAACAACAACAGCGTCTCCAACCACTGTAGCCCCAACCACATCAACTGAAGCTCGTACAACAACCACATCAGCTCCAACCACAACATCAGCAGCTCCAACCACAACTACTGCAGCACCAACAACCACCACAGCAACTCCAACTTCATCCACATCAGCTCCATCCACAACTAAAGCAGGAACAACAACAACCACAGCTGCTCCAACCACAACAACTGCAGAACCAACAACAACTACAGCAGCACCAACAACCACCACAGCAACTACAACAACAACAGCTCCAACAACAACTGAAACAGCTCCACCCACAACTACAGCAGGAACAACAACCACAGCAGCTCCAACCACATCAACTGATGCACCGACAACAACTACAGCTTCTCCAACCACAACATCAGCAGCTCCAAAAACAACTGAAACACCAACTACAACATCAGCAGCTCCAACCACAACATCAGCAGCTCCAACCACAACTACAGCAGCACCAACAACCACCACAGCAACTCCAACCTCATCCACATCAGCTCCAACCACATCCACATCAGCTCCATCCACAACTACAGCAGGAACAACAAGAACCACAGCAGCTCCAACCACAACTACAGCAACACCAACAACCACCACAGCAACTCCAACTACATCCACATCAGCTCCAACCACATCCACAGCAGCCGCAACCACAACAACTGAAGCACCAACAACTACAGCAACTCCAGCCACATCCACAGCAGCCGCAACCACAACAACTGAAGCACCAACAACTACAACAGCTCCAACCACAACAGCTCCAACAACAACAGCTCCCACAACGTCAGCAGCTCCAACATCAACTGAAACACCAACTACAACATCAGCAGCTCAAACCACAACATCAGCAGCACCAACAACCACCACAGCAACTCCAACTTCATCCACAACAGCTCCATCCACAACTAGAGCAGGAACAACAACAACCACAGCTGCTCCAACCACAACAACTGCAGAACCAACAACAACTACAGCAGCACCAACAACCACCAAAGCAACTCCAACTACATCCACATCAGCTCCAACAACAACTGAAACAGCTCCACCCACAACTACAGCAGGAACAACAACCACAGCAGCTCCAACCACATCACCTGATGCACCAACAACAACTACAGCTTCTCCAACCACAACATCAGCAGCTCCAACATCAACTGAAACACCAACAACCACCACAGCATCTCCAACCACAACAACTGCAGAACCAACAACAACCAAGGCAGATCAAACCACAACTGAAGTGCCAACCACAACCACAGCAGCACCAACCACAACCACAGCAACTCCAACTACATCCACATCAGCTCCAACCACAACCACAGCAGCTCCAACATCAACTGAAACACCAACAACCACCACAGCAGCTCCAACCACAACAACAGCTGCTCCAACCACATCCACAGCAGCCGCAACCACAACAACTGAAGCACCAACAACTACAGCAACTCCAGCCACATCCACAGCAGCTGTGACCACAACAACTGAAGCACCAACAACTACAACAGCTCCCACAACATCAGCAGCTCCAACATCAACTGAAACACCAACTACAACATCAGCAGCTCCAACCACAACATCAGCAGCACCAACAACAACCAAGGCAGATCAAACCACAACTGAAGCGCCAACCACAACCACAGCAGCACCAACCACAACTACAGCAACACCAACAACCACCACAGCAACTCCAACTACATCCACATCAGCTCCAACCACAACCACAGCAGCTCCAACATCAACTGAAACACCAACAACCACCACAGCAACTCCAACTTCATCCACAACAGCTCCATCCACAACTACAACAGGAACAACAACAACCACAGCTGCTCCAACCACAACAACTGCAGAACCAACAACAACTACAGCAGCACCAACAACCACCAAAGCAACTCCAACTACATCAACATCAGCTCCAACAACAACTGAAACAGCTCCACCCACAACTACAGCAGGAACAAAAACCACAGAGGCTCCAACCACATCACCTGATGCACCAACAACAACTACAGCTTCTCCAACCACAACATCAGCAGCTCCAACATCAACTGAAACACCAACAACCACCACAGCAGCTCCAACCACAACAACTGCAGAACCAACAACAACCAAGGCAGATCAAACCACAACTACAGCAGCACCAACCACAACTACAGCAACAACAACAACCACCACAACAACTCCAACTACATCCACATCAGCTCCAACCACAACCACAGCAGCTCCAACATCAACTGAAACACCAACAACCACCACAGCAGCTCCAACCACAACAACAGCTGCTCCAACCACATCCACAGCAGCCGCAACCACAACAACTGAAGCACCAACAACTACAGCAACTCCAGCCACATCCACAGCAGCTGCAACGACAACAACTGAAGCACCAACAACTACAACAGCTCCAACCACATCACCAGATGCACCAACAACAACTACAGCTTCTCCAACCACAACATCAGCAGCTCCAACATCAATTGAAACACCAACAACACCCACAGCAGCTCCAACCACAACAACAGAGGCACCAACCACAACTACAGTAGCTCCAACCACAACCACAGCTTCTCCAACCACAACAACAGAGGCACCAACCACAACTACAGTAGCTCCAACCACAACAACAGCAGCTCCAACATCAACTGAAACACCAACAACCACCACAGCAGCTCCAACAACAACAACAGCTGCTCCAACCACATCCACAGCAGCCGCAACCACAACAACTGAAGCACCAACAACTACAACAGCTCCAACAACAACAGCTCCCACTACATCAGCAGCTCGAACATCAACTGAAACACCAACTACAACATCAGCAGCTCCAACCACAACATCAGCAGCACCAACAACCACCACAGCAACTCCAACTTCATCCACAACAGCTCCATCCACAACTACAGCAGGAACAACAACAACCACAGCTGCTCCAACCACAACAACTTCAGAACCAACAACAACTACAGCAGCACCAACAACCACCAAAGCAACTCCAACTACATCCACATCAGCTCCAACAACAACTGAAACAGCTCCACCCACAACTACAGCAGGAACAACAACCACAGCAGCTCCAACCACATCACCTGATGCACCAACAACAATTACAGCTTCTCCAACCACAACATTAGCAGCTCCAACATCAACAGAAACACCAACAACCACCACAGCAGCTCCAACCACAACAACTGCAGAACCAACAACAACCAAGGCAGATCAAACCACAACAGAAGCGCCAACCACAACCACAGCAGCTCCAACCACAACCACAGCAGCACCAACCACAACTACAGGAACAACAACAACCACCACAGCAACTCCAACTACATCCACATCAGCTCCAACCACAACCACAGCAGCTCCAACATCAACTGAAACACCAACAACCACCACAGCAGCTCCAACCACATCCACAGCAGCCGCAACCACAACAACTGAAGCACCAACAACTACAGCAACTACAGCCACATCCACAGCAGCTGCAACCACAACAACTGAAGCACCAACAACTACAACAGCTCCAACCACATCACCTGATGCACCAACAACAACTACAGCTTCTCCAACCACGACATCAGCAGCTCCAACATCAACTGAAACACCAACAACCACCACAGCAGCTCCAACCACAACAACAGCTGCTCCAACCACATCCACAGCAGCCGCAACCACAACTGAAGCACCAACAACTACAGCAACTCCAGCCACATCCACAGCATCTCAGACTACAACCATCGCATCTCCAACAACAACAACTGGAGAACCAACAACAACAGCGTCTCCAACCACTGTAGCCCCAACCACATCAACTGAAGCTCATACAACAACAACATCAGCTCCAACCACAACATCAGCAGCTCCAACCACAACTGAAACAGCTCCCCCCACAACTACAGCAGGAACAACAACAACCACAGCTGCTCCAACCACAACAACAACAGCTCCAACAACAACTGAAACAGCTCCACCCACAACTACAGCAGGAACAACAACCACAGCAGCTCAAACCACATCACCTGATGCACCAACAACAAGTACAGCTTCTCCAACCACAACATCAGCAGCTCCAACATCAACTGAAACACCAACAACCACCACAGCAGCTCCAACCACAACAACATTTGTTCCAACCATATCCACAGCGGCACCCACAACAACTGGAGAACCAACAACAACAGCGTCTCCAACCACTGTAGCCCCAACCACATCAACTGAAGCTCGTACAACAACCACATCAGCTCCAACCACAACATCAGCAGCTCCAACCATTACATCAGCAGCTCCAACTACTGCAGCACCAACAACCACCACAGCAACTCCAACTTCATCCACATCAGCTCCATCCACAACTACAGCAGGAACAACAACAACAACAGCTGCTCCAACCACAACAACTGCAGAACCAACAACAACTACAGCAGCACCAACAACCACCACAGCAACTCCAACTACATCCACATCAGCTCCAACAACAACTACAACAGCTCCAACCACATCACCTGATGCACCAACAACAACTACAGCTTCTCCAACCACAACATCAGCAGCTCCAAAAACAACTGAAACACCAACTACAACATCAGCAGCTCCAACTACATCCACAGCAGCTCCAACATCAACTGAAACACCAACAACCTCCACAACAGCTCCAACCACAACAACAGCTGCTCCAACCACATCCACAGCAGCCACAACCACAACAACTGAAGCACCAACAACTACAGCAACTCCAGCCACATCCACAGAAGCCGCAACCAAAACAACTGAAGCACCAACAACTACAACAGCTCCAACCACAACAGCTCCAACAACAACAGCTCCCACAACATCAGCAGCTCCAACATCAACTGAAACACCAACTACAACATCAGCAGCTCAAACCACAACATCAGCAGCACCAACAACCACCACAGCAACTACAACTTCATCCACAACAGCTCCATCCACAACTACAGCAGGAACAACAACAACCACAGCTGCTCCAACCACAACAACTGCAGAACCAACAACAACTACAGCAGGAATAACAACCACAGCAGCTCCAACCACATCACCTGATGCACCAACAACAACTACAGCTTCTCCAACCACGACATCAGCAGCTCCAACATCAACTGAAACACCAACAACCACCACAGCAGCTCCAACCACAACAACAGCTGCTCCAACCACATCCACAGCAGCCGCAACCACAACTGAAGCACCAACAACTACAGCAACTCCAGCCACATCCACAGCATCTCAGACTACAACCATAGCATCTCCAACAACAACAACTGGAGAACCAACAACAACAGCGTCTCCAACCACTGTAGCCCCAACCACATCAACTGAAGCTCATACAACAACAACATCAGCTGCTCCAACCACAACAACTGCAGGAACAACAACAACTACAGCAGCACCAACAACCACCACAGCAACTCCAACTACAACAACAACAGCTCCAACAACAACTGAAACAGCTCCACCCACAACCACAGCAGGAACAACAACCACAGCAGCTACAACCACATCACCTGATGCACCAACAACAACTACAGCTTCTCCAACCACGACATCAGCAGCTCCAAAAACAACTGAAACACCAACTACAACATCAGCAGCTTCAACCACATCAGCAGCGGCTCCCACAACAACTGGAGAACCAACAACAACAGCGTCTCCAACCACTGTAGCCCTAACCACATCAACTGAAGCTCGTACAACAACCAGATCAGCTCCAACCACAATATCAGCAGCTCCAACCACAACTACTGCAGCACCAACAACCACCACAGCAACTCCAACCTCGTCCACAACAGCTCCATCCACAACTACAGCAGGAACAACAACAACCACAGCTGCTCCAACCACAAAAACTGCAGAACCAACAACAACTACAGCAGCACCAACAACCACCAAAGCAACTCCAACTAAATCCACATCAGCTCCAACAATAACTGAAACAGCTCCACCCACAACTACAGCAGCAATAACAACCACAGCAGCTCCAACCACATCACCTGATGCACCAACAACAACTACAGCTTCTCCAACCACAACATCAGCAGCTCCAACATCAACTGAAACACCAACAACCACCACAGCAGCTCCAACCACAACAACAGCTGCTCCAACCACATCCACAGCAGCCGCAACCACAACTGAAGCACCAACAACTTCAGCAACTCCAGCCACATCCACAGCATCTCAAACTACAACCATAGCACCTCCAACAACAAGCTCAAGAACACCAACAACAACCCCAGCAGATTCAACAACAGAAGAATCAACGACTACAGCAGCTCCGACCACAACATCAGCAGCTCCAACATCAACTGAAACACCAACAACAACCACAGCAGCTCCAACCACAACATCAGCAGCTCCAACCACAACTACAGCAGCACCAACAACCACCACAGCAACTCCAACCTCATCCACAACAGCTGCATCCACAACTACAGCTGGAACAACAACAACAACAACAGCTCCAACCACAACAACTGCAGAACCAACAACAACCAAGGCAGATCAAACCACAACAACGGAAGCGCTAACCACAACCACAGCAGCTCCAACCACAACTACAGCTGCACCAACAACTACAACAGCTCCAACCACGACATCAGCAGCTCCAACATCAACTGAAACACCAACAACCACCACAGCAGCTCCAACAACAACAACAGCTGCTCCAACCACATCCACAGCAGCCGCAACCACAACTGAAGCACCAACAACTACAGCAACTCCAGCCACATCCACAGCATCTCAGACTACAACCATAGCATCTCCAACAACAACAACTGGAGAACCAACAACAACAGCGTCTCCAACCACTGTAGCCCCAACCACATCAACTGAAGCTCATACAACAACAACATCAGCTCCAACCACAACATCAGCAGCTCCAACCACAACTACAGCAGGAACAACAACAACCACAGCTGCTCCAACCACAACAACTGCAGAACCAACAACAACTACAGCAGCACCAACAACGACCACAGCAACTCCAACTTCATCCACATCAGCTCCATCCACAACTACAGCAGGAACAACAACAACCACAGCTGCTCCAACCACAACACCTGCAGAACCAACAACAACTACAGCAGCACCAACAACCACCACAGCAACTCCAACTACAACAACAACAGCTCCAACAACAACTGAAACAGCTCCACCCACAACGACAGCAGGAACAACAACCACAGCAGCTCCAACCACATCACCTGATGCACCAACAACAACTATAGCTTCTCCAACCACGACATCAGCAGCTCCAACATCAACTGAAACACCAACAACCACCACAGCAGCTCCAACCACAACAACAGCTGCTCCAACCACATCCACAGCAGCCGCAACCACAACTGAAGCACCAACAACTACAGCAACTCCAGCCACATCCACAGCATCTCAGACTACAACCATAGCATCTCCAACAACAACAACTGGAGAACCAACAACAACAGCGTCTCCAACCACTGTAGCCCCAACCACATCAACTGAAGCTCATACAACAACAACATCAGCTCCAACCACAACATCAGCAGCTCCAACCACAACTACAGCAGGAACAACAACAACCACAGCTGCTCCAACCACAACAACTGCAGAACCAACAATAACTACAGCAGCACCAACAACCACCACAGCAACTCCAACTTCATCCACATCAGCTCCATCCACAACTACAGCAGGAACAACAACAACCACAGCTGCTCCAACCACAACAACTGCAGAACCAACAACAACTACAGCAGCACCAACAGCCACCACAGCAACTCCAACTACAACAACAACAGCTCCAACAACAACTGAAACAGCTCCACCCACAACTACAGCAGGAACAACAACCACAGCAGCTACAACCACATCACCTGATGCACCAACAACAACTACAGCTTCTCCAACCACAACATCAGCAGCTCCAAAAACAACTGAAACACCAACTACAACATCAGCAGCTCCAACCACAACAACTGCAGAACCAACAACAACTACAGCAGCACCAACAACCACCAAAGCAACTCCAACTACATCCACATCAGCTCCAACAACAACTGAAACAGCTCCACCCACAACTACAGCAGCAACAACAACCACAGCAGCTCCAACCACATCACCTGATGCACCAACAACAACTACAGCTTCTCCAACCACAACATCAGCAGCTCCAACATCAACTGAAACACCAACAACCACCACAGCAGCTCCAACCACAACAACAGCTGCTCCAACCACATCCACAGCAGCCGCAACCACAACTGAAGCACCAACAACTCCAGCAACTCCAGCCACATCCACAGCATCTCAAACTACAACCATAGCACCTCCAACAACAAGCTCTAGAACACCAACAACAACCCCAGCAGATTCAATAACAGAAGAATCAACGACTACAGCAGCTCCGACCACAACATCAGCAGCTCCAACATCAACTGAAACACCAACAACCACCACAGCAGCTCCAACAACAACATCAGCAGCTCCAACCACAACTACAGCAGCACCAACAACCAAGGCAGATCAACCCAAAACAACTGAAGCGCTAACCACAACCACAGCAGCTCCAACCACAACTACAGCTGCACCAACAACTACAACAGCTCCAACCACAACAGCTCCAACAACAGCTCCCACAACATCAGCAGCTCCAACATCAACTGAAACACCAACTACAACATCAGCAGCTCCAACCACAACATCAGCAGCACCAACAACCACCACAGCAACTCCAACTTCATCCACAACAGCTCCATCCACAACTACAGCAGGAACAACAACAACCACAGCTGCTCCAACCACAACAACTGCAGAACCAACAACAACTACAGCAGGAACAACAACCACAGCAGCTCCAACCACAACAACAGCTACTCGAACCACATCCACAGCAGCCGCAACCACAACTGAAGCACCAACAACTACAGCAACTCCAGCCACATCCACAGCATCTCAGAATACAACAACTGGAGAACCAACAACAACAGCGTCTCCAACCACTGTAGCCCCAACCACATCAACTGAAGCTCATACAACAACAACATCAGCTCCAACCACAACATCAGCAGCTCCAACCACAACTACAGCAGCACCAACAACCACCACAGCAACTCCAACTTCATCCACATCAGCTCCATCCACAACTACAGCAGGAACAACAACAACCACAGCTGCTCCAACCACAACAACTGCAGCTCCAACCACAACTACGGCAGCACCAACAACCACCACAGCAACTCCAACTACAACAACAACAGCTCCAACAACAACTGAAACAGCTCCACCCACAACGACAGCAGGAACAACAACCACAGCAGCTACAACCACATCACCTGATGCACCAACAACAACTACAGCTTCTCCAACCACAACATCAGCAGCTCCAAAAACAACTGAAACACCAACTACAACATCAGCAGCTCCAACCACATCAGCAGCGGCTCCCACAACAACTGGAGAACCAACAACAACAGCGTCCCCAACCACTGTAGCCCCAACCACATCAACTGAAGATCGTACAACAACCAGATCAGCTTCAACCACAACATCAGCAGCTCCAACAACAACTACAGCAGGAACAACAACCACAGCAGCTCCAACCACACCACCTGATGCACCAACAACAACTACAGCAGCTCCAACCACATCACCTGATGCACCAACAACAACTACAGCTTCTCCAACCACAACATCAGCAGCTCCAACATCAACTGAAACACCAACAACCACCACAGCAGCTCCAACCACAACAACACCTGCTCCAACCACATCCACAGCAGCCGCAACCACAACTGAAGCACCAACAACTCCAGCAACTCCAGCCACATCCACAGCATCTCAAACTACAACCATAGCACCTCCAACAACAAGCTCTAGAACTCCAACAACAACCCCAGCAGATTCAACAACAGAAGAATCAACGACTACAGCAGCTCCGACCACAACAACAACAGCTCCAACCACAACAACTGCAGAACCAACAACAACCAAGGCAGATCACACCACAACAACTGAAGCGCTAACCACAACCACAGCAGCTCCAACCGCAACTACAGCTGCACCAACAACTACAACAGCTCCAACCACAACAGTTCCAACAACAGCTCCCACAACATCAGCAGCTCCAACATCAACTGAAACACCAACTACAACATCAGCAGCTCCATCCACAACTACAGCAGGAACAACAACAACCACAGCTGCTCCAACCACAACAACTGCAGAACCAACAACAACTACAGCAGCACCAACAACCACCAAAGCAACTCCAACTACATCCACATCAGCTCCAACAACAACTGAAACAGCTCCACCAATAACTACAGCAGGAACAACAACCACAGCAGCTCCAACCACATCACCTGATGCACCAACAACAACTACAGCTTCTCCAACCACAACATCAGCAGCTCCAAAAACAACTGAAACACCAACTACAACATCAGCAGCTCCAACGACAACAACAGCTGCTCCAACCACATCCACAGCAGCCGCAACCACAACTGAAGCACCAACAGCTACAGCAACTCCAGCCACATCCACAGCATCTCAAACTACAACCATAACATCTCCAACTACAACCATAGCATCTCCA